>NC_090236.1:27626129-27926129 GCF_024489055.1 Chanodichthys erythropterus | reverse complement strand
AATCTTTTCATTTCTACTGGAGTTGCCAGTTTGCTAAGTTTCAAATGATTGTTAAACAGCAAGCACAAACAATATACAAATGTGGCAGCCCTTCTGGTGCACCTAGTGTCTGAATTCACTCGTTTTCAGTCACTCCTTCAAGTGGACTGTATTACTAGAGTAATGTAGGGAATAGTGAATGAGCGTAATAGGGGGCGATTTCAAACACAGCTCAAGACTTGTCTCAATATGTTAAAACATTGTGGAGATATAGCCTCGCATCCAGTTTGGTGTGCTCTTCATCAAATTTGTTTGGCCGTTTTTCGAGAACTGTTGGGTTTATCAAAACGTGTTTAATATCTTTTTGCCAGCATGGTCTGAAGATGATCTTAGCCAATATTGGTGAAAATCGGATGAACTGTCTAGGATTGGTTCGTAAAAGTAGGTTTTTTCAGAAAATTCGAAATTGCAGAAAAAATTTTGTGATGGAAAACATCATAGGTATTTGAATCATATTGAGGCAAGGAATTAAAGGGGAAAAAAAATGTTTTTAGCCCTTACAGTTTAAAAGTTATTAGCATGAACGTAAGTGAAATTTTGGACAGTAGGAGGCACTAGAGGAAATGAGTTGGAGACTCCAAAATTGCTGTGGTTAATGTTCAGATTCTTCTCTATCAGTGTGCCAAATTTCACAACTACCATATGGTTCTTTGGGTTCCCATAGACTCAAAAGTGGAAGAAGAAGAAGGAGAAGAAAAAGGAGAAGAGGAAGAAAAACTAATGCAAATAGTGCCCATGCACCTTCGATGCTTAGCCCCTCACAACACTGTTTAAATCACAAAGAAAGAAAGCCTTAGCTCTCTGTTTCTTGTTGCTCATGCTACAGGATCAGGTTAGTTCTAGACATGATGTTTTATTAACAAAGTTCGGGAGGAGCACTTGCAAAGGATGTATCCAAACTTGTCATCAGCAATTACCATGTCTATCTAATCAGCATGAGAGGAAGCCTACATATATATATATATATATATATATATATATATATATATATATATATATATACACACACAGAGTCTACTTTCATTGACAGTTTTCAGCATCCCTCCACCACCCTGATTCCTCACTCTTGGCTTTTCCTACCAGAGAGTACAGGGGAGTACTGGGTTCGGGCCAAATACCGAACTTGGAGCCCTCAGCACGCCAAATACGCATACCATTTATTCAATCTAACTTATTTGTAAGTTAGAACTTGTGAAACTGATGATGGCGGTTTACAGAAGATCTCAATATCAGCAACTCAGTCCTTTCCGGTCATAAAATAAGTTAATGATCTATATCTTAATTCACATCTCCACAATATTCAGTCAACATCAAAATCTAATTTGCATGAGATGCATTTTTGCTTTGAATTTGTCAAAGTGTACACGTCTTCACTTGCCAGCAGAAATTTTTAATGTAATACTTCTACTTTGTACATTGATTAAAACATTGGATGGGGTAGGCCTATAATATTGTAGAACAATCACGTCTCCCACTAAAGATTGCTTTATAAATAATCTCCCCGAGCAGTTTCATCGCCTTAGTATACCTGACAACTTAGAAGAACTCGATGCTGCAACAGAAACTGTTGGCTCTCTCTTTTCCAGCACATTAGATGCGGTCGCTCCTTTACGTCTAAAGAAGATTAAGGAAACTAATCCAACGCCGTGGTATGATGAGCACACTCGGGCTCTAAAACGAGCTGTTAGAAAAGCTGAACGTAGTTGGAAGAAAACAAAACTAGAAGTTTTTCGCCTTTCGTGGAAAGAAAAAATGATTGAGTACAGAACAGCCATAAGAAATGCTAGATCTACTTATTTTTCAAATCTCTTAATAGAAAACAAACATAATCCTAGGTATTTATTTGACACAGTGGCTAAATTAACTAGAAACAGAGATTCAACTGCTGACGTTTCCAGAGCACAGCAGTAATGACTTTATGAACTTCTTTACTTGCAAGATTGATAATATTAGAGAGAAAATTATAAACATGCAACCGTCTACAGTTTCTCTTCAGACAGTGCACTGTAGTGTCCCTGAGGTAAAACTAGAATCATTCGCCGCTATAGGAGAGGAAGAATTATCTAAACTTATCAAATCATCAAAATCAACGACATGTATGTTAGACCCAATGCCGACTAAACTACTGAAAGAAATGCTTCCAGAGGTCGTAGGTCCACTTCTTGATATAATTAATTCATCTTTAACACTAGGACACGTGCCAAAAACCTTTAAGCAGGCTATTATCAAACCTCTTATTAAAAAACCTCAACTAGATCCGAGAGATTTAGTAAATTACAGGCCAATCTCGAATCTACCTTTTCTGTCAAAGATACTAGAAAAGGCAGTTTCAACACAACTGTGTTCCTTTTTAGAAAGAAATGGAATCTGTGAGGATTTCCAGTCAGGATTTAGACCATACCATAGTACTGAGACTGCTCTCGTTAGAGTTACAAACAATCTACTCCTATCATCCGATCGTGGCTGTATTTCTCTATTAGTGTTATTAGATCTCAGTGCTGCTTTTGACACTTTCGATCATAACATTCTTTTAAAAAGACTTGAAAACTATATTGGCATTAGTGGAATTGCTTTGGCATGGTTCAAATCATACTTATCTGACCGTTATCAGTCTGTGGTAGTTAATGAAGAGATGTCGTATCGATCACAGGTTAAATATGGGGTACCACAAGGCTCAGTATTAGGACCGTTGCTTTTCACTCTGTACATGCTGCCCTTAGGAGAGATAATTAGGAAGCATGGTGTTAGTTTTCACTGTTACGCTGACGATACTCAGCTCTATATTTCCTCGCGCCCTGACGAAACCTACAAATTCACAAAACTAACAGAATGCATAGCTGACATTAAAAACTGGATGACAAGAAATTTCTTATTATTAAATTCAGAAAAAACTGATTTCCTAATCTTTGGACCAAAAACTTCCTCACGAAAAAACCTTGAATACTCTCTAACACTTGACGGGTGCTCCATTAAACCTTCGTCCTCAGTTAGGAACCTGGGTGTGCTCTTTGATACCAATCTTTCATTTGAAAGTCATGTTTCTAGTATCTGTAAAACCGCCTTCTTCCATCTAAAACATATATCTAAATTACGACATATGCTCTCAATGACAAATGCGGAACAGTTGGTTCATGCATTCATGACCTCAAGACTAGATTATTGTAACGCTCTACTGGGTGGTTGTTCTGCTCGGCTTTTAAACAAACTACAGTTGGTCCAAAATGCGGCAGCTAGAGTTCTTACTAGAACCAGAAAGTATGACCATATTAGCCCAGTTCTGTCAACATTACATTGGCTCCCTATTAAACATCGTATAGATTTTAAAATCTTGCTACTTACTTATAAAGCTCTAAATGGTTTAGCTCCCCAGTACCTAAGTGAGCTCTTAATGCATTATAGTCCTTCACGTTTATTGCGATCTCAGAATTTAGGCCAGTTGATAATACCCAGAATATCAAAATCAACTGAAGGCGGCAGATCCTTTTCCTATTTAGCACCTAAACTCTGGAACAATCTTCCTAGCATTGTTCGGGAAGCAGACACACTCTGTCAGTTTAAATCTAGACTAAAAACACATCTCTTTGCTCTTGCATACACATAACACATTATCAATACATTAACATTTTTCAAATCCGTTAAAGGATTGTTACGCTGCAATAATTAGGTCGGCCGGAACCGAGAACATTTCCTATAACACTAGATATACCTGTACATCAGAATAAGAATGGCATCTACGCTAATATCTGTCTCTCTGCTTATCCTGAGGTTTGCCGGGTGCTGGATCCAGGCCGTATCCAGATCAGATGGAGAACCTTCGTCTGGACCTGACTACAACGTAGCCCAGGAGACAGTGGGCCTAAAGATCCAATTCTGGCTGCATCTATAATTCAGATTTTTAATCCCTGTATCCGCTTACATATATTTATATATAATCGATTTTTAATCTCTATAATAAAAATGTACAATTCAGATTTTGATCTCCATATACATTTACATATATATATCTTCCAAGGGGTTTTTTCCCTCCTAGGACTTTTTTCCCAGTGCTAGCACGCTGGGTTTTTCTCCTAGGGGTTTTTTTCCACCCCTGGAAGTCAGCCGACATTGGCTTAATGTAGCACCATCTTGTATATGTTACATATTACCACGCTTGTTTGTACAGTTTTAACCACTTCCCTTTTTTTCTGTGCTTCTAATATGTAAAGCTGCTTTGAAACAATTACCAATTGTAAAAGCGCTATATAAATAAATTTGACTTGACTTGACTTGACTATAGTTTTGCACGTGCAATAGCATCTTGCTAATAGAGATCATTTCCTATCCTATTCATATGACCTGGGAAGAGCCACCCCACAATCCCCCAGGCCAGGCTCAAAGAATTTTTAAAGTTATGAGGTTATGAAGCCTAACATATTAAAATGAAGACAACACAAATGTAAAATTTCCAGAACATTCCATTTTTGGCCTGCTCTTCTTTACAACTTTTCTTCAGTTCATTGAGGTTTGTGGGCATTTGTTTATGCACAGCTCTCTTAAGATCCCCCCAAAGCATTTCAATTGTGTTGAGGTCTGGACTTTGGGCCATTGCAACATCTTGATTCTTTTCTTTTTCAGCCATTCTGGTGTAGATTTACTGGTGCTCTTGAGGTCCAGTTGCATGACCCAATGTGGGCCAAGCTTTAGCTGTCAGACAGATGGCCTCACATTTGACTCTAGAATACTTTGGTATACAGAGGAGTTCATGGTTGACTCAATGACTGCAAGGTGCCCAGGCCATGTGGCTGCAAAAACAAGCCAAAAATCATCAACCCTCCACAAGCGTGATGAACATTTGGAATGAGGTGTTTGTACTGATATGCTGCGTTTAGTTTTTGCCAAATGTGGCGCTGTGCATTATGGTCAAACATCTCCACTTTGGTCTCGGACATTGCTCCAAAAGTCTAAAGGTTTGTTCAGATGCAACTTTGCAAACCTAGGCCATGCTGCCATGTTCTTTTTAGAGAGAAAAGGCTTTCCCCTGGCAACCCTTCCAAACATGCCATACTTGTCCCATTGTTTTTTAATTGTACTGCCATGAACTTTAACTTTTAACATGCTAACTGTGGCTTGTAGAGGTGTAGTTCTTGGGTTTTTTGCAATTTCTTTGACCACTGCAGAGTCTGACCTTGGGGTGAATTTACTGGGATGTTCTCTCCTGGGAAGATTGGCAGCTGTCTTGAATGTCTTCCACTTGTGAAAAATCTTCCTTAATGCAGAATAATGGACTTCAAATTGTTTGGAAATGGCCATATAACCCATCTCAGATTGATGGCAGCAACAATTGCTTCTCTAAGATCAGTGTCTTTCCTCCTTGGCATTGTGTTAAAACACCTGAAGGCTCTAGACAAGCAAACTGCCAAAACTTCTGCTTTTATAGAGGTGCTAACACTTGCTGATGAACAATTAATCAACACATTTGATTAGCAGTGCCTGACTGCTACTTATCCTCTTAATTCCTATGAAGCAGGAAGGATGTGCTTAGTTTGTCACCCATGACTTTTCCATTTCGGCCTATTTTTTGTAAATAAATAATGATACGATGTAATTAGTCATGTGTTGTTGTTTCTCTGAGGTTGTATTTACCTCATTTTAAGACCTGCAAATGGATATTAGACAAGCAAGCTGAGATAAAAGTGGCATATCTCTGACGCAACAAAGCCACGCCCCCTGTATCTCGCGGAAAGAATTTTAGAAATCATCATGATAATCCTTTATTCGAGAGATACAGTTTTTAGTCAGATGGTGTCTTTTGTCAGCTATAAAATTAACTTTACTAGAATGTGTTACACTGCATTCTATCCTACCACCTCACGATGGCACTGTTCAACAAGTATCCATCTTCAACACCCTCCGTACTTTTTTTCTTTTAAATAAAGTGGATGTTTATTTTCTATCCACTTCCGAAACTCTCTACCCGTATTCCGCATCCACCTAATCAATGATGAATCAATGACATCAGTAATGGAAGAGTCCTTCAGCTTTCACAGGTGACACGCCGCGCGCATTACACGCCTCTCTCATCCTCCGCGAGGTGATTTCATCTCTCTGACACTTATCTTTCTTCCTACACCAAAGACGCCTTAAATAGCTTTGAGACTAACGATTTCCTGTCCAATGTGGACAGATAACTTAGCAGAAAAAGCTGGACTGCCATCCTTAAATCCTCTGAGTTTTCCTATCAGTTGGAACCATTTTTAGACGTGGAACGGGGTAAGGATGTGTCATGAGGACATTTATTGGACAACTACAAATCTGTAGAATGCAACAGGGTGCGAAATACTGACTGACCTTCCTTTTTAAAGGAAGTTCTGTCAGCAATTCTCTGGCAGGGCGAATGTAAATTACAAAGTAATTTAAACTATAAAAAAAAAATGTTTTTTCAATATATTTGTTAAATCTAAATTAAAGTAACAATGGCATTTTTCACGCGCCAAACTGAACAGAGCGCTCGAGCAGCTTACTGTTGCTATGGTTACTTCCACAGGCTGAAGCGACTTGTGTTCGCGAGCTTTTGTTCAGCGCACTAATGTAACTTTTTCTAAACGTTGTTAGGAAACGCTGCCGAAACATATATGTAAAAGAACATGTTGTGAAGATTTAATATACTTATTTGGACTTCTTTTAGGGGGCTTGACGCCGTAATTAGTGAGGTCAGACCTTCCAAAACCCCCATAATTCGCACCCTGCAGTACAGGTTGTATAAGTTAAATTATAAATGTTGGGCAGCAGTGAGCGCAGCACGATGGGGAGTCGGTGGGGAGACTGTCCTCCCCGAGCTCTCTCTCAGAGGAGAATCTAGACGCTCCATGATCTCTCAGCATGCCTGCCTGGACGAACCGGTCCAACTGTTCCTTCAACTGCAGTTGGGATGATAACGCGACATACTGGGGCGTCGAGCACCCGGTCAACATTTTCCCCATTCCAGTGCTAACCGGGGTCACCGTCACCTGCGTCCTCTTCTTCTTTGTAGGTGTAACGGGGAATCTGATGACCATTTTGGTTGTGACAAAATACAAAGACATGCGAACCACCACAAACCTGTACCTGTCCAGCATGGCCTTTTCGGATTTACTAATTTTTCTCTGCATGCCTCTGGACTTGTACAGAATCTGGAAGTACCGACCTTGGAATTTCGGCAACATACTTTGTAAACTCTTTCAGTTTGTGAGCGAGTGTTGCACATATGCGACCATTCTGAACATCACTGCTCTCAGTGTGGAGAGATACTTTGCTATTTGTTTTCCTCTTAGGGCAAAGATAGTCGTGACCAAGGGTCGCGTGCGAGGGGTCATTTTGGTCCTCTGGATAGTATCCTTCTTTAGTGCAGGACCTGTATTTGTGCTCGTCGGGGTTGAGCATGAAAATGGGACAAACTCGTGGGATACTAACGAATGCAAAGCGACGGAATATGCCATTAGGTCTGGACTCCTAACCATCATGGTTTGGGTCTCCAGCATCTTTTTCTTCTTGCCGGTGTTCTGCTTAACTGTTTTGTATACTCTCATCGGGCGAAAGCTCTGGAAGAGAAAGAGGGAGACGATTGGAGAAAACGCTACGAGTCGTGATAAAAACAATAGACAGACAGTGAAAATGCTGGGTAAGTGTCCGCTTTCATCACAGTGTCAGGTAAACGCGATTAAGGTGTTTATCATTTGCGCACTTTACGCACAAGTGCACCCATTACGCACGGGATGCGCTTGGCACAAAACGGCAGTACAACCCTGCATACACTAAAATGGTTTCTTTAGGGAGCCTAAAAATGTACTTTATGTGGTAACACCTAAATTTAATGATTTTATTCAAGCAAAACTGGTTCATTTTCGATATAAATATCTTTAAGAATTTCTGTCGGATCAGGTTTCCGTTTATTTAAACGTAAAGGTCATGACACCTTTACGTTTAATGCATATTCAATCGATTTATATATATATATATATTATATATAATGTGTCTGTGTGTGTGTGCCCGTGCCCATTAGGGGTTTTTTTTGTACAAAATAAAAGCAACTGTTATTAATTACAATGGTCTGACTGTTACACTTTATTTTAAGGTGTCCATGTTACAATTTAATTATACATTAAAGTACTAAGTAATAATAAGTAACATGTACTTACTATAGCGTTAGTATTAGGGTGTGGTTTAGGGCTAGTTACATGTAATTATGCACAATTTATAGTAATTACTATAATAACTACATGTAACTTGTAACAAAAATACTGTAAAATAGTGTTACCAAATTGTCCTTTAAGAACAAACTTAAGTAAATATTAAGATAAAGACACTCATTATTGCAAAGTTTGCGTTGTGAAAGGGTGATATGTTTTTTTATTTATTGAAAATGTTCATCAGGGTTGGCACAACTTAAAACATTGTCCACTAAAATCTACAGATAAACAACAACAACAACAAAAAAACTTTAAAATTAAACACATTTACTAATTTTTGTGTGCTGAAAAAAGTGCTTAGAATAACAGTTAAAGTGTGAGTCTTTTGTTATTGTTAACACATATGTTCAAGTTTGTGATTTTTTTTAAACAATATTTGCTTTTTTGCAACAAAGTGAGGAACAAGGTGCTATTTCAGTGTTCATTTACTTTAATTACCTCTCTCTCTCTGACAGCTGTGGTGGTGTTTGCCTTCGTGCTCTGCTGGCTTCCCTTTCATGTTGGACGCTACCTGATCTCCAAATCCACAGAGATGGGCTCTCCTGTCATGTCTGTCATCAGCCAGTACTGTAATCTCATCTCCTTTGTACTCTTTTACCTTAGTGCAGCAATCAACCCTATTCTGTACAACATCATGTCCAAGAAGTACAGGATGGCAGCTTGCAAACTTTTCGGACTGCGTAATAACCCACGAAGAAGCACATCGGTGGCCAAAGGAGAGAGTCCACCGTGCTGGACGGAATCCACTGCCAGCGTGTGACTGCATGTGACAGACTCTCTTTACCATTAACAAGCCATTTCAGACCTCATCTACTGCTGCCATCATTTTATAAGATGATAGTCTCTAAATTAGACAAAAGATTTATATGAAGGTCTCGTTAATTTTCAGACAGATCAGGGAGTATTTTAGAAAGATGTCATTAACAGCCATTTGTCTATCCAAGCTCAACATTCCATTAGATACTTTGATGTTTTATAAAAATATGCTTGTAAATAGAGATATAAAAATGGAGAGAAAAAGTTAACTTCAGTTGCCTTAAATCTAAATGAAATCTGGATGACAAAATTAGCACTGTAGATACAGCAGTATCCTCATGCGCCTGATGACAGGGACTGCAGAGGTGATGCCGTTCGTTTGCCTCGTGCCTGAATGCACGTCATGCTCTTTTAGCAAGTGTTGTCACTTTCTTTTCATAAGGCTCTGCTCCACACCTTAAGCAATACACAGAATCCAAAAGCTTTTGAGAAAAGTTCATTGAAAACAAATAGTCAAAACAGCATTGGTGCATTTAAGTACTCGAACATCATAAAAGCTTGCGTTTTTGTTCTCAGTGTTTCATGTGCTAAATGTATGAACTATTGGTACTGATGTTGAGAAGAGTTTCATTTAAAGCCACTGCAATAACCGTTGTGACAGTATATCTGTACGTTAACACGCCCTCTTACATCCAGTACTATCTATTGTGTAAACTGCATGTGTCTTGTGTTCTATAATGATGTACAGTACACAAAATTGCATATTTGTACATTGTAAAATATGTAAATATAACCATGTTTAATTGGATATCAGCTGTGTTGGAGGTTTTCTTCTGTGAATGTTGGTTTTGATAGTAATAACAATGAAAGCTAGATAGCCAGCCAGCCAGATAGATAGATAGATAGACAGAGAAAGATAATTCTTGGAATAATAGTTCAATTTAGGACTATGTGGTCATTTACATAACCCCAGAAATAGACACAGCTGACTATAATGGGCTTTAAATAAATAATAAGGGGAAAGTGATGCAATGTTAATTTGAGACACTCTTATTCTTCATCAGGATCAGTGGTTTATTGACTTCATAATATCTCGTTAGAAATGTCGCTTTATTTCTGTCCATGTGTGAAGTCTGACTGTTGCTGTTTTATTGATGTCAAATCAAGGTCAGAGTTCCCAGACGGGAGAGAAAGAGGATTACAGAGGAGAATGGTTTCATAAATCAGTCAGATGATCTCCTCATGAAGCAGAAGGTGACGCTGCAATATGAGATTGTCCACCATTAACACATGCCACTTCTGCCTACCATCACCATAAAACTTACAAAAAATAAAAATACCACAGCCCTGATGGAGGGGGAGTGTAAACTCAAAGTGTCAATTACAGCAGGTCAATTAAAAAGAAAAAGAGCATCATACCTGGACAAACCGCTTTTAACGTTTGACTTCAATTGAACGGCTTTTGCAGGTGTTATAAAAGTCAGATTTTAATTAGTGATTTCAGTTAATTTTCACAAACATAACTCTAAGGGCTGGTTTCACAGACAGTGCTTATGCTGCGTTCCAGACAAATCGGATTTGGGATATTTCCCAATAACGTTCTGGAACGCCACTCAAAGCCTGCGTCTCAATGTGCATATTATCCATCCTAAATAGTATGTGACACTAGTAATATTCAATACTATTTAGGGCGGATAGGGTGGATAGTATGCACATTGGGATGCAGGGAAAGTGTGTGAACTCGGGATACATCCGACGCCAGCGAGACAATGGAGACATGTCATTTGACGTCACTTCCAAGATGTCGGCGCGTCCTGTTTCCAATGAATATGAACGTAAAAACAAACTAACATAAGATATTAAGTTAATTTAATCTTACGTTAGTTTTTTGCTTTCGTGAGCTGTTTTCAAAGAGATTTGTTATGTTATTTTATTCTATTTTGCCATAATTGACACAAAAACTCTCATGGTGTCATGGCGACATCCTATGGTCAACATGTGGTCTAAAGTGGGACATTTAATTTGGCATATTCCCACGTCCAACGCAGCATAAGGCTGCGTTCCAGGCAGGTTTTTGAGCCCATAAGTCACGACTTTGTAGCGTTCCAGGAAAATCATGCCAAACTGCGTAAAAGTGTAAACAAACCAACATGGCGGACCATACGGGGCTTATGCTCATTAACAATTATTTCTATCGCCAAAGGTGCTTACTCCTTGCTTATTTGAGGGAAACAGGAGGAAAAACACGACTTACTTTTATAAAGTACCCTAGAAAAAAAAACATTACTGATGTGAATCTTGAGACAAAACAATGGCACTAACATATTTAAAATATGTCAGTACAAGTTGCTTTCAGTTAAAACAGCTCAAACATGCATTTTAGTCAAGGACTAGACTTAAGCATTGTCTGTGAAACCGGGGCTAAAAGTGTTCACCAGTTTTGGGGGCATTACAAGTAACACGAGTTACGTTTCAACAAAATATCTGGGTTACTTTTTCAAATAAGTAACACAAGTAACACATTTATTGACTGTCAGCTCTCCTGTCCCCATGTTGAGAGAAATTGTGAGTAAAGTGCAGAAGTGTTGTATGCACTGTGTGAACATGATGGTTATTGTAGTTCTAGACTAAATGAGCATGTATTTAATCATCTCACTTGAACAAAAATAAATTCAGAATTCCTCAAAATGAATCAAAACAATGAAATGCAAACTCAGAATATTATGCAAACCTGGAATAATAAATGTTAAATTACACTTTATGTATTTAATCTCACTTTATTAACCAGCGTCTTTGGTGCTGACCTTTAATGATCCTAATACCGGATACTAATAAGCAAAATTGACTTTAGATAAAGTAGTGTAACACATTACGTTCCATTAAATGTAACCAAGTAATTAGTTACTTTTTTAAGGGAGCAATGTAATATTTTAACATTACTTTTAGAAGTAACTTTCCCCAAAACTTCACTTCACTCTTCACTTGGTAAGATAGTCACAGACTGACATCAGTTTAACTCAGACCACATACATAACTGTCTATATATGTAAGCTGCAACTGCTTTGAACTACAAATGAAGTGTTACTGGTCATGCCAATAAAGAAGACTGAAAAACGAAATGGAGAATCAAAAAAATGTGTCAACTAACAAGCAATTACCACAAAATACAGCAACATGATGTAACACAAACATTCTAAGACAGACTTGAAGCTAAAAAAAATAGTCATCTATCATTAACACTAGAAGTCCCAGAGATTTGTAACCCTCCTTTAGCCAAGTGGATGCTAACTGGCTAGTCTTTTGGCTATCATTAGCATCAATTCATGTGTAAATATGGTCATTACCTGAGCAATCTGCAGGGGGGTTGGGGGTGTGTGTGTGAATGGTTGCTGGTGGCTTGTTTGTATGTGTGGGGGAGGGAGGGCTGCTAAAAGCAGAGAACTTGATTGACCATTGGCCGGTTTCAGAAAGGAGGTTAAGTGAAAATTCTGAGTATGTTAACCCTGAAATGAGGGAGTGCAAGTGATGTTTAAAAAGTTAACTCACTCATTCACACTGCAAAAATGCTTTTCATACTAAGTATTTTTTTACCCTATTTCAAGTTAATTTAAAAAAAAAAAAATCTTAAATCAAGATGGATTTTCTATATGAGAAAATTATATATGATATTTAGTCTTGTTTCCTGGGGGGATCTAAATTAAGTGCATTTTACTTAAGTAAAATGATCAATATCTGCCAGTGTGGTAATAAAAATAATCTTAATGCAAACGGAAAGTGTTGGAGTGTCTACCCAGGTGAAAAAAAAGTGCAGTAAAATACACTTTATTTTAGTACACTTTTACACTTCCATAATGTTCAGTGCTCTATTTCCGTGCACTTATTTTGTACTTAATATACTAAAAGCTCTTCTTTAGTACTTCTTAAGATAATCTTAAGAACATCTAAGTGTACTCAACTGTGCTATTTTGAGACACCATGAATTTGAACTAAAATGTGCTTTTAACATACTATCTCTGTATAGAAAAATGTACTTAGTTACCACTTGTAGTACACTTGAACCCATCTTTCAAACACTTTTAAAAATGGACTTAAGATGTATTTCAAATATAAGATTAATATATAATGAATATATACAAAATGTATTTATAATATATTGCCAGGCAGTGCCAGGATTGTGAGTGATTGCTGGAATGTACTCACTCACTTTTTAACATTATTTGTAAATATGTGTACAAATGGTTGGTTTCTTTATATTATTTTGTACTATTTTTATCAATAGATCTCAGCAACAAAGGAAAAAAAAAAACATGTGTGTTGATTTCTCCCTAAGATGGCAAAGTGAAACACAAGTTTCCTTGAAGTGGCTCAGCATGGCCCCACATTGTTTACATAACAAAAGCAACTGTTCACAGCTGATTAAGGATATTAGCCTAAAGCCTTCCAGCCCATCGGCTGTCCTGCGGGTTTTATAGGTAGAAAAGCCAAATGGCTGCTCTCTGGGACTTCTAGTGTTAAAGGTGCCCTAGAAACCCTTTTCAAAAGATGTAATATAAGTCTAAGGTGTCCCCTGAACATGTCTGTGAAGTTTCAGCTCAAAATACCCCATAGATTTTTTTTTATTAATTTTTTTAACTGCATATTTTGAGCCATTATTACATATGCAACGATTAACGCTGCCCCTTTAAATCTCCCGCTCCCCCGCCCCCGAGAGCTCTCAACTGCCTTAAACAGCAAACACAAAGTTCACACAGCTAATATAACCCTCAAAATGGATCTTTACAAAGTGTCCATCATGCATACATCAATTCCTGTGAGTATAGTATTTATTTGGATGTTTGCATTTGATTCTGAATGAGTTTGAGGCTGTGATCCGTGGCTAATGGCTAATGCTACACTGTTGGTGAGATTTATAAAGAATGAAGGTGTGTTTATGAATTATACAGACTGCAAGTGTTTAAAAAATGAAAATAACGACAGTCTTGTCTCCGTGAATACAGTAAGAAACGATGGTAACTTTAACCACATTTAACAGTACATTAGCAACATGCTAACAAACATTTAGAAAGACAATTTACAAATATCACTAAAAATATCACGATATCATGGATCATGTCAGTCATTATCGCTCCATCTGCCATTTTTCGCTGTTGTCCTTGCTTGCAGCTGTGCACATCCAGACGTTTTGCCCTTGTCTAATAGAGACAGAGCGACACGCGTCATAATCTGAAAACCACGCCCACCGGGGGGAAAACAATCCAACCGTCTCCATTGACTTTGTATTGCGTGAGGCTGCCTCCGTGTCTTTTCTGACTTATTACAAAACATAGAACAATGTCTAAAAGCTGCTGTGTGACAAGGTGTACAGCTAACAAGCTAAAAAAAAACAGAAATAAGTTTTTATAAGCTGTCGACCCCAAAAAATGAATGTTTAAGGACACAAAAGTGGAAACAGGCAGTGAGACAGAGCGCAACGGGTCATATTACTATATGAAATGCATTGGAGGGGAACGTAATCGGCGACAGGTGAAATAATTCTTTGACATAGTTAAAAATAATGAATGGCTTGTTTTTGTTGGTTTGTTTAGCATATGTTGTCGGCGATTACGTTCCCCTCCAGTGTATGTCGTATAGTAATATGACCCGTTGCGCTCTGTCTCACTGCTTCTATCCACTTTTGTGTCCTTAAACATTCGTTTTTTGGGGTCGACAGCTTATAAAAACTTATTTCTGGGTTTTTTTAGTTTGTTAGCTGTACACCTTGTCACACAGCAGCTTTTAGGCATTGTTCTATTTTTTGTAATAAGTCAGAAAAGACACAGAGGCAGCCTCACGCAATACAAAGTCAATGGAGACGGTTGGATTGTTTCCCCCCCCCCCTGGTGGGCGTGGTTTTTTAGATTAACATAAATGCGCTCTGTCTCTATGGCTTGAACATGGGCTGGCATATGCAAATATTGGGGGCGTACATATTAATGATCCTGACTGTTACGTAACAGTCAGTGTTATGTTGAGATTCGCCTGTTCTTCGGAGGTCTTTTAAACAAATGAGATTTATATAAGAAGGAGGAAACAATGGAGTTTGAGACTCACTGTATGTCATTTCCATGTACTGAACACTTGTTTATATTTAACTATGCCAAGATAAATTAAATTTTTCATCCGATGGCACCTTTAATGGAAATGGAGAAAAATAAGTGCTTTACTTTTTAGGCATTCTGATGGTGTCTAAGTTATTCAATATTTTTTCATTTTTATTCTTTATGAAGCTATTCATCATTTCATTCCACAACATGAATCTTTACACCGGCTTAACCCTTCTTTATGAATGACTAACTGCTTCAGCTTGTTCATACTGTATGAGGTATTTTTGGTGGTGGATGAAATTGGACTAGCAGCTTCAATGAGCAACATCTTTCTACATCAGACACGTCAGCACAATCGCAGAACAGCCTTTCAATAATTCCTACTTGGTGGGTTTTTGAGAATAAGGACATAATCTGAAGTTAGAAACGTAAAACAGTCGATCCAGTGAAGATATTGTGCTAGACAAGAACCAGTGAGTGACTTCAATCATGAAAGATTAACATCTCCAGTACAAAATACAATCTGTCAGAAAAAATTAAAACATTTATTGGGTATAAATATATTACATACACGCTACAGATACAGATAAGTCTTACATACATAGGGTAGTATTTGCAAAAATCTATACATTAACATTGATATGGCAGTTTCTTTTATATATATGCATATGAAATTGTCTAACATTTACAATACGAGAAAAATGTATGACTTTAAAAATTGTAGATCATGACAAGCCTGGAATGTTTTGTATATTTGTCCTTTTTCTGTCTTTTTTCTTTTAAACTCTGAGGTAAAAATACACTTTTTTTTTTTTTGGAAAATAGTTGAATACACTTATGGTTCTATACATTTCTCTGGGATGACTGAGAGCTGATTGATCTCCAAACCATCATTTTCAAATTCATTTTCATATTTAAAACAGCACAAATAAAACAGATAAAACAGAATAAAATACAATATAAAAATACAAAACTATACTTGGGCCACAAAACTGTTGTGTGTTCTTTTTTTAAATTTTACAAGGACCAATAAGAAAACAAACAAACATAAAAATTGAGATCATCGGTTAGGACCAAATACTACTTACATAATTTTGGGGGGAACACTAACAATAAAAGGACCCCAATGTATTTTCAGACTTTCCACTAAATGTGATCAAGCCTGTGTGGACCAGTTTTACAGATATTTCGTACTGCATGATACTCTCGATTTGAAAGCAATAGCAACATTGACTAGGAAATACAGTTTTATCAAGATAAATTTAATAAAGATTAATGTTTCACTTGAAAAAGTGCTTCATTTCTGTTAGTTGTCATACTATATATCTATATATCTCTATATATATAATTCCTTAGCAAAAATACTGGAATAAATTCACTATTGCGCTATGACATGTCTGGAAAATAAAAGGAAATTAGAAATGTCACTTGCCTGAAAACAGTTTGATTGTTTTGCTTTCCTTTCGGCGTGAAGCGGCATGTAAGATTTCACCTCAGAAGGATTATTAAAATAAATGGCACAATTTTCACTACTTAAAAAGTGTAGTCACAGATGAAGTTTAACTTAAACTTATGTTTTTCCTTTTCAAGAAATTATGTTCTAGTGTCACAAAGGATTTCTCAAGTAACCCTTTAAATAACAATAAAAAGCAACATAAAAGTGGACAAGCTTCCGCTTTGGCAAACAGTAAGATAACATAAGCGTATAACACTCTTTAGCAATGCCAAATGTAGCTATGTACTGTATGTCCCATTACACACACACAAACACACACACACACACACAAAAAAAAAAAGGTTAAACATTTGCTACGGTTCTCTATGAAAAGACAACTAACTGGAGTTCGGCACTTTGTAATAGGAGATGAACAGACATTTGGTTATATATAAATGTTTCAGCATGGTACATGCTATATGTTCCCAATTAATGAAAGACATAAACATTACCAGAATTATGAAAGGAATGCTGGCCTTTATCGTTAATCTACAATACATAGAAAAATAACTGAAAAAAAAAAAAAAAACATGCTACAAGAGAGGAAAAAAAAAGTACATAACTACATCTCTTAATTTCTTGAAAAATAAATAAATGAAGATTGCACTTTAATTGCCATTTAAAGTACTGTATGCAATAGATAGTATAAATAACCCTAAAGAACGATACCTTACTTTCCCATTAACTTTGGCAAAGGTATTCTGAGCTAGTAAACGATTTGCTTACGAACAACTGGAGCAAGGCACAGCTTAGGTGAGAAAACAGATCAAATAAATGCATTTAAAATCGCAGAGGCAGATACAACGGAACGAAGCTACTAATGACAGCAATATCAGAATTACTCGGCAACGTTTAGTGTTTCGCAGCACCCTCTCAGAAACATAGTATTTACTTCTTCACCTCTGAAAAGTCCATGTCCCTGAGGTACAATACAGGCTGTCAGTTTATTTCTCCTTTTTAGAAACCTCCTAACCGGTTCTGCGAGAGTAATGTGGGAGAAACTCTTTGGATCGATGGGAACTGCTGGTTTGTACCTTTTACTTGGCTAAAGATGCATTGCAAGCACATCAGGCTGTTTTGGCATGAACATCAGCGGCAGCGGGTGGAGGAATTCACTGCTGCTTTTGACAATAACCTTGGTAAAGCACCTTAGAAATGTCCAACTGGCTTTCACGGATTCAAAGAAGATGAAACATTCAACGCGTTGACACGGGCCGCAGAGAAAACACGACGGGCGAAGTCCTGGGGACGAACGGCATTCACGGAGGCTATTTCTGTTTCACAGCTATGGACTGGCTTTTGTGACTCCAGCCATCAGCTGGTCCCTACGGACACCACACAGAGCCCAAAATCAGTCTGAGAGGGCGACGTTAGCCTAGCCAAGTCATTCGAGGGGGCCGGAAGGCGAGAAGTAGCCCTGTGTCACTGCACCTTGGGACTAGATGGCCAGTTTTCTTTGGCGGAGGGCATCGTTACCAAATGCGTGGCACGTCAAACTTCCCTTACCCTCGTCCGCCACCACTACTGACCAAAGATAAAGCACCATAGATTGTGAATTGACACGCTCCAAAAGAGAGATCTACTTTAAACTCATCGTTACTTATATTACAATAGCTCTATAGAATCTTATAGATTTATATTTTTATCTATCTATCTATATATATATATATATATATATATTAGATAACTGATTCCGTTCGTAGGAAAAATAAACACACAATAGCAGCATCACTTAAACGACACTTGGATTGCAACTTGCTTTGGCAGCTTAATGCAGGGGGCTTTACAACAGTCTTACTACGGTAACAGTATTTTGTGTTTCCGAGAAGGATCGTGGTCATGTGTACTGTGACGTAGTACAAACAAAATGTGAACATTACGTGATTATGTATATTAAAACGGCATTGGGTGGACTGTGATCGTGGGTATTACACTATGATAAAGCTATGATTCCAACAACTCGTATATGGCTGAGAAATAAATGCTGTGAAGCACACAAAGTAAGGCCATGAACGTGGAGAAAATACCAATACATTTTCCTCCCAACATATACGTACACTTAAAGGGATACAAAAAACGAAGCATGCAAAAACAGGCCGTCGCGCAACTCTTCGTAAGGCTTGATAATGTGGTTTCGCTTCCCCAAGAGTTCAGAGCAAAATCCACTCGCTGTAAAAGAGTGGCACAGTGATGCACAGGCAGGCTGGAAGGCATCAGAGAGAGAGAGAGAGAGAGAAAGAGAGGATGAAAGACAAGAAGAGAGCCTGTATAACATACTCAGCCTACAGTACGTCGCATTGGATGTATACTTTAAGTGTTCGTGTGTTACTCGAAACGTAAATGGCTGGCTGCTGGATCTGCATTGCTTTTATTATCTTCACTTCATGAAGAAGTATTCCACCACAAAAGCGATGAGGAAAGACAGGGCCGCGAAAGCCCCGACTAAGACACCCGCGAAGCGTTCGTCCGTGGCGAACATGCCTCTGGGCTTCAGGGTCTCGGCCGAGCTGAGATCTCCAGGTACGGCGAGCTCCATACGCCGCAGTGTGAAGAGCGAGGATGGGCTGAGGGGTCCGCACAGCTCCTGCGTGCTGTCC
The DNA here is from genome assembly GCF_024489055.1 of Chanodichthys erythropterus. Lineage (NCBI taxonomy): Eukaryota > Metazoa > Chordata > Actinopteri > Cypriniformes > Xenocyprididae > Chanodichthys > Chanodichthys erythropterus. The sequence continues at coordinate 27,906,955 of NC_090236.1, read as the reverse complement.
TGACACCGGCGGCACACGTACACGCGGAAGCGATAGTCTGTGTTGTTGTGCAGGCCCGAGATCTGGAAGGTTGTGTCCTCTCCCTTGTATAACTGAAAAAAAGAAAGAAAGAAGGTTTGTTATAAATACAGCTTAATATGCTGAAACTCACTACAACGTCAGGAATTACACGTTACGCAAAAACGTCAGTTTGGAACCTGAGCATGCGCAGAAGGAATCTTCAGTGGAGCCGGGAGGCGGAGTCGCGGTATCAAACTTCCGCCCAGACGGCTGCGTCATCATTGATGTATTTTAAATAGGCAATATAAATTATACGTAATTTAGAATTCTCCCTATAAAATAATAGGCTATTCTGTTTCTAGAGCAATAATATTTTTGAAACAGCAAATTCATTAGATAAACTCAATATAATATGCCACTAGAAACAACTCTAAAATGTCAGAAACGGTCCTGCCATTTTAAATAAAAGGTTTAAACTAACGTTTCAGGAGATCGATTGCTGTAGACAGTGCTCTATAATTAATTAGAGTAGGCTATCATTAGTTTTATCCTGCTATAATTATTATTTTATACCCATAAAAATAATTAGTAACTGCCAGATAACGATCACCTGCTTTTTTACGTCATGGCTAACGTTAGGCATGTTATCTTAACTAATAACGTTTATTAATTAGCTTATGAAGCCCACATTTAACATTACCGAGAAAAGCTCAGATATCCGTCAGATCCTGTAGGTCAGTTAGTACAGTTTACTGCTGAACAGCTCAATTTGTCGGTGTGAAATAACACAGAAACTGAAAATTAATAATTATTTATTTATCTTCACTCTCCCCTCGAAGCCCCGACAGTCCTCAGACAAGCTGTCAATCAACTGTGAATCACGACGACACGCCCCATTTCTATAGCACCAAATTGCTAGCTAAAATTTATCACAAAAACGAACAATTGAATATAAATCAGCGTGATAACAATTACCTTAAATGACCAGAACCATCTTTCAGAAAATTTTATTTGAAGCATAATTTATTTTTATGTTTTAACTTAAGTCTCATTCGTCTGCATTGAGTGGGCGGGGTTTATGACCTGTACTGCATCCAGCCTCCAGGGGGCGATCAAAGAGCCCGCAGCTTCACTTTTCAGGACGTATGAGGCACACCCTAGGATAGAATATGCCACCACAACATTTACATTACGCCTCCACTGTTCTATTGCTTTTCATAAAAATAAAAACCATTTGACCCTTCGCCGGGAGTTTGATTGACAAGCGATCTAACCAATCATAACGCAGAATCCGCCATTTTGTCCGACAAAGCAGTCAGGACTTAGAAGATTAACCTCGTTGGACTTAAACTTGAAAAATGGTGTGTACTGACGTCTTTCCATGTTGGAAACAACATTCCTTCTCATGTTCATTTATGTTTATTTGATGCCATTAATTAACTAGTAGGAAGAGATGGTCGGTTCACCAGAAGCTTGAGCTGAGGCACTACAGCGATCTGTCACGACCATGGTCACGACACATTAAAGAGCCACAAAATGTTCGAATTTCTTAAAATTTACACAATTTGAAAGCTGGGACTTTGTTCAATATCACAAGTAACCTGCTCTGTCTTGTCTGTCAATGTGTTGTCAGTGTCCTCTTTGCTCCGTGATGTATTTTTCACTCTGTGTGGCATGACAGCGCCATGGCTTGTCGGACAAAGCAACAGTAACTAAGGGGGGTGGGACTTTGCAAAGGGTCAATTCTATCCAGCTCATCCAACACGAGCTGTAGAGCCATACTAAATGCAGCAGGAATCAGAGTTCACTAATCACGTGACAAGATGACTGACAAGACCATGGCGGAGGAATCGTTGCGCAACACAGCCTAAGCATCTGATAAATGTCTTATCTTGTAGAATTCGCGATCAGCACCGCTGCTCCCTATTCACAGAGTACATGCGATATCGCAAAATCAAAAGCGAGGCTAAAATGCAAGCACACGTATTCAAGTGTGATTTCAATAACCCACATTTTGAAAGCGGCTCCCTGATGCATGCAAATATCTCCCAATATGAAAGCTCTCTTAGGCTGGGCTGTGTAGTTGTAATCATCTCTCAGCTCTGTATCATGCTTATAGAAAAATTAGGTCTCTATTTGCACTTTGAATATTGAGAGTACTTTGATTATGGTTGCACTTATTGTTTGCACTTAATAAGACTAAGAGAAAACGGTTTTAGTCATTTTTATTTCTATGATCAATTTGTGGAAAGGAGTTCAGTTAGGAGGTCAAAAGTTGTAGAAGCTCATAAATCATGTACAGATCTGAGGTCTGAGAGACTGATATGAAATCATAAAGGAGAGAAGCCAGTCAGTTTGTGGCAAAACCTTTTACATTGCTTGAGTATTGTTGTCTTTTACCGCATAAGATAATTCATACTCAGAAAGTAGAACTGAAATGACATTCATTACAAGATGATTAGTTACAACATTTCAGATGCAACTGCAGAATATTTTTCTACTCATGTAATTCATCACTGAGGATTTCTTAAAAATACTGTTTAAAAATTGTGTTCTCGTGAACTCAATCAAGCGTCTCGTCTCGTGAGCTGTCTCGTCACACCCCTAGTATTTTATAATAATATTAAAGTTGAACGATTGGCTATAACTAGTGATTTTATCTATCAGGATAAAGTATAATTCACAAAAAGTAATATTAGGATATGGAGCTTCCAACATTTATTAAAGTATGAGCAACGGGAAGCCTTTCTATGGCAATATGATAGATAGTGGTCAACAGGATGCATTCCTCATGTGAGCAAGAGCTTTCATATCCTGGAGTTTTGACAATGCCATTATGTGCCACAAAAATATATATATAAAGTATGAAGGACAGTCTAAATAAGAACACTAAACAGAAAAGATGATTTTCACCACAAAAACATATCTTCCAATTACACTACATGCATGACATGCTGTTACAAACATTAAACATTCAAGGAAGTCTAAAATGCAGAATAGGTCATGTGTGGGAAGAAAATACCATTCTATCAGAGCACTTGCTATGTATGAGGCTTTTCACATGTGGCTGCTTTTGGTTGCCAAACAACAGCTGTTCAATTTCACTGGAAAGCCACCCACAATTTGTAACCTTCCTTACTCACTGCCAAGATGATGGACACATTTTCATTTGTTGACATAAATGAAACAAAGAAAAATTTCATATCACCATGCAGCTCTAATAGCACAGTGAAGCCAGGAGCCAAATAATTGCCTGGTTTCACAGACAGGGCTTAGATTAAGCCAGGATTAGGCCTTAGTTCATTTTGGACATTTACAGTAAGTAGCTTTTAAATATTAAGTGTGCGTCTTGAGACAAAACGATGGCATATTTTAAGATATTTAGTCTAGGACTAGGCTTGTCTGTGAAACCAGGCAATTAAGACCTTCATTGTTTATTCCAGATGCATGAATAAAGCGGTCCGACACGATCAGTTGAGAGTCCTTTATTTTCTCCAAACCTCTATTGAATTAGAAAAGCTGTACAAAAACTGATCAGAGAGGATTAAACAGTTGATTTCAAAGAGAAAAAGTAAAACTTCAGCTCAGTGCACACCAGACTTACGCCACTTTTGAAAACACTAATGTATCAAAGATATACACAAGCTATGCAGATACATTTGGAAACTGTCCCTCTCAGCAGTATAATGCATTGAAACAGATAAACTTAATAGAAGTTGTTTCTGGCAACTCTTTTTGACAGCTACTATTTCATTTTTCCATTTGCAGGGAGGAATGAAACATGCCATTTGAGTTCAGGACAGCATGTAAAACTGAGACGGCAACAGCGTCCGTTAATGAAAGTTGACAAAAACAAGCCAATTACTCATGAGTAGACAAAACAAAACTAAAAACAAGCTGAATCTAACAGAACGAAAAATAAAAATACAATAAAATGCAATAAAATACACATTCATTTATTCAGGTCCATGAGTGCAGACCATATATATAACTGCACAGGAAGATTTTACTATTTGTATCATTTAGCTTTTATGTTTCCAAAACAATACATGATATAGAGTCGATATTGAATAGTTTATTGTTCAAGCTCATTTCCATCTGTTGGTAATCTTTAAAAGCACTAAACATTTAATAACCATGTTAAATGTAATCTTTAGCAAATCTCAAAACGAATATCAATTTTCCATACTGTACATTATAATGTGGTGATGTCTAAACTCACTGTTTTGTGTTTTTTTATTTATTTATATTGAGTAAAAAAAGTGGAGAATTGTAATATTGATTGATAGTATTGGTTCTCGACCATAACATGAATAGAGTTACAGGCCAAAATTATCGCAACTAATTTTGGCAAGATGTATTTGCTTGCATAATGTTAATTCAGTAATGTACAGTGCACATGCATTAGCTGTACAGTTAGCCGGGTGAAAATGATCTGAGATGTAGACATAAGTGGAATAAGCTGGTGAAATTGAGACGTACACTAGTTGCTAGCCACATTAGCACAGAGTTCACACAAACACACCAGAACCAGAGCAAACAGAACACAGCATCTGCTGCCATTAAACGCTCACTTCTCTTTACAAGCAAACAATCTGCTCCTGACTCGCATCCATTTTAACAGCTGACAGAACAGGGCACACATTAGCACAGTAATAGGAACCATGCCAGCTTCATTAGACATTAGAACAGCAGCGAACTTGCCCTAGCAGAGAGCTATATGAGTGAAGGAAGAGATCTGATTGGTTTGCTTTGGTCATGACAGAAGCGGTCACGTAGAACTCCATGGAGAGAATGCGTGGCCTTTAGATCCATTCAATGCTCAGTGGAATTAGATTCACCAGCTGATCTACTATGTGGCCATTAAATAACAAATGATGGCACATTTGTAACAGAATTGACAAAAAATGTGTTCCTTACACAGACACATACAGGAATGTTTGAAAGCAGCCATCTATCAGTGGATCCCTAATATATCCATTGATAGATGCCTGCTTTCAAGCACTCCCATGTGTATCTGTGTAAACGCTTGATGAAGAGCGTCAGAAATGTCTATTTACAACAGCTTTTTGAAGCGTTGATCATTATAGCCAATTATAGACATATCTGTTGAGCATATGAACACAAAGGCCAATCAGGTATTTAGAATCCGCTCAACAGTGCTCAAAATGATAGTGGCAAATGCTGGTATGGTCACATTTTTTAAATTCAGTAATTTTGACAACACTACTAAAACACTAACCTAACAGTCTACTAATACTCTAATTAGAGTTAGTTGACATGTTGATGAACTCTTTCCCCACCATTGACTTTGAATTGAATTTTCCAGTAATAACCAACGGCAGAACCTATGTCACAGGAGTCTGAGGACAACAGCGGCAGCTCAGTAGTCTCACACTGTTGTTGGGTTGGAGCGTCGTTAAGGGTAAGTTAAGTGGTTGAGTGGAGATCGCATTCATTAAGGTTGAGCTTTTAGTTATAGTGAAGTGTAGGGTTAGTTGTTAGGGCAGGTTACACAATTGTCAGCACCACCCCAACTTCAGATCTGATTCTGCTGGCCTGGTGCTGTTGTTCTTATACTGCTGTGATGTGTGGTTCTGCAGTTAGATATATCTCAAATTTTCCAGCTTTCTGTGTTTTCACTGTTATTCAGTAGGGGGTGCTATTACTCATCTTCTGAAAGTGTAAAGAATCTCCGGATCAAAACACAGGCAAAAAAAGCAGCAGAAACTAGTGATAAAAGCGCTGCTTATGCACATTGTAGTCTTTGACAAAAATGTGATTTTCTCAGCTTTTGTTCAAAATTTACATCAGAGGCTCTGTTCTGTCTTTTGATATATTGTATGTTCAGATATTCATACAACAAACATTCTGGGAGCCATGAAAGTTTTGTGAAAATGATCAAATGCTGCCACTGGCTGGCAATACTTGTTATGCTCAATAATTTAATCAGACTAAACCATTGAACAGAACTGAATGCTGTTTTCCTGCATTACTAGAAATTCTCCAAATCACAACCAATGCATTTTCAAGTCAAAAACAACAACCACAAAAGATGAAAGACAATATGTTTTTAAATGCAGGCTGTTATTTCCTGCAATTGTATCAAGTATGATAGATGAGCTGGTTGTTGGTCTCTATCAAGCCATCAGCACTCAGCAGTGGCATCAGCGTCAGCTGCAGAATACTAATATTCTCAGGCAGATGACACAGACCTAACATCCTACTCCTACCTAAAACCTAAGTCTGTGGGAATGAAATCTCACTCTCTTTCCCTTTCCTTGAATAATATAAATTTTCCATTTGTCAATGTGCTGCCTAAAGCTTTGGAGATATTAATAATAATAATAATAAAAAAAAAAAAAAAAAAAAAATCAATGTTAAATAAAGAAAATATAAAATAATCATAAATGACCCAAGAATGTTAATATGCTGCAATACAAACTAAATGAATGTCTCAAACTAAAAGCAATTTTAACAAATAATATAAAAAAAGCTATCGAATTTAACATGCACTAACGCATTTGTCTATTTTAATACAAAAATTCCCTCATTACATTTTTACAGAAATATACAGGTGCTGGTCATATAATTAGAATATTGTGAAAAAGTTCATTTTTTTTTATTGTAAATTATTTTTAAAAATAAAACTTTCATATATTCTAGATTCCCTACATGTAAAGTAAAACATTCCAAAGGTTTTTTTTTTTTTTTTTAATTTTGATGATTAGACCGTACAGCTCATGAAAGTCCAAAATCCAGTATCTCAAAACATTAGAATATTTCCTAAGATCAATCAAAAAATGGATTTTCAAAACAGAAAAGTTCAAGTTCTTTAAAGTATGTTCATTTGTACACTCAATACTTGATCGGCAGCACATATTACAGCAAATGACTTGCTCCCAGCACAAATTACAGCATCAGTGAAGTGTGGCATGGAAGTGATCAGCCTGTGGCACTGCTGAGGCACTATTGAGCTTTCAGATCATCTGTATATTGTTGGATCGACTGTTTCTCATCTTTCTCTTGAAAATATCCCATAGATTCAGGGGTCAGGCATGTTGGCTGGCCAATAAAACACAGTAATATCATGGTCAGCAAACCACTTGGAAGTGGTTTTTGCACTGTGGGTAGGTGCTAAAGTATGATAAAGAAAAGGAAATCAGCATCTCCATGAAGCTTGTCAGCAGATGGAAGCATAAAGTGCTCCAAAATCTCCTGGAAGATGGCTGGATTGACTTTGCATTTGATAAAACACAATGGACCAACACCCGCAGATGTCACGGCCCCCCAAATCATTACTGACTTCAGAAACTTCCCACTAGACTTCAAGCAGCTTGGATTCTGTTCCTCTCCAGTCTTCCTTCAGACTCTGGGACCATGATTTCAACATGAAATGCAAAATTTACTTTTATCTGAAAAGAGGACTTTCGACCACTGTTCACTGTCCAGTTATTTTTCTTCTTAGCCCAGGTAAGATGCTTCTGACGTTGTTTCTGTTTCAGAAGTGGCTTGGTAGTCCTTTTCCTGAAGATGTCTGAGTGTGGTGACTCTTGATGCGCTGACTCCGGCTTCATTCTACTCATTGTGAAGCTCTCCCAAGTGTTTGAATCGGCTTTAATGACAGTATTCTCAAGCTTGTGGTCATCCCTGTTGCTTGTGCACCTTTGCCTACCAAATTTCTTCCTTCTAGTCAACTTTGCATTTAATATGCTTTGATACATCACTCTGTAAACAGCCACCACATTCAGTAATGACCATCTGTGACTTACTCTCTTTGTGGAGGGTGTCAATGATTGTCTCCTGGACCATTGCCAAGTCAGCAGTCTTCTCCATTAGTGTGGTTACAAAGAACAAGAGATACCCGGAATTTATACTGTAGGGATGGTCATTTAATGAAACTCAAATGTAAATATTCTAATATTTTGAGATACTGGATTTTGGACTTTCATTAGCTAAACACTCTAATCAACAAATTAAAAAAAAAAAAAAAAACTTTTGAAATGTTTTACTTTACATGTAGGGAATCTAGTATAAATGAAAGTTTAATTTTTTAAAAATAATTTACAATAAAAAAATGAACTTTTTCACGATATTCTAATTATATGACCAGCACCTGTAGAACCTACTTTTTTTGCAAATGAGATGAGTAAGAATGTGAAGATTTTTCTGTAGAAATGAACTGAATAATGAGATAAATCACTGGCTAATCAATAGCTCTAATCTGTAGACAATTCAGATTTGAAGAATGAAATCTCACCTGTTTGTAGTCAGATTCACGGCCCACAAGCACCTGTAGGATGTAGATGATGGGGTCTCCTCTCATTGGTGGAATGCTCTCCCAGCTGACCTCACACACATTCCCTTCCATCTGTACCACTTTGGGAGCTAAAAGATAATATAGATAAAGATAATAAGATAATATAAGTATAGCTATATAAACAGCCAATAAGTACCCATCTAGTACATGAACACATGTGTGTCATGAAGCAATATGTGGATGTTCTTGTTCAAGGATACTTTACCCTTGAGAGCTGGAGGAACAGATTTGGTGGTATGGAAGGTGTGTATTTCAGAGAAAAGCCCCTCTCCTGCCTCACTCACAGCTTGAATCCTGAGACAGTAGCTGCTCGACTCATTTAGTCTCTGTACCTTATATGTGTGGCTTGGGCCTCTGTAAATAGTGACAAACCTAAAACACACACATTTCATTTATGTTAATGTGCGTAATTCACCAATTTACTTAGTACCAATCAGGGGCGATTCTAGGATTTTGATTTTAGGGGGGCTCAGCCCCCAGTAAGGGTATGATTAAAAAAATATTATTTGACTGACTGTTGCTCATTTGCAGACCTACTCCCGCACGACAAGAAAAAATGTTGTATATCCATCAACAATGAAATATAAATTATTTTAGTTTTTTAGCTTTTTAGCCTTTATAATCAACAATACGGTTGGATATTCATAAAGTCACCCCATGAAAATTGATGTCCTTTTAAGTATTTTAACTAACCAGCTAATATTCATTAAGAATATAGACAAACCATGTATTAATGTAATTGTCTATTGGCAATATGATTAATCTGTTCTATATTTATTTCTATTTATTAAAAATAACAACATGAATTATCAATTTGCCACTTCTATAAATCAAGTACAAATCTATTATAAATAGTATAAATCAGGAAAATCAAAAATCCCTTTACTCCATGCTTACTCTAATTTATGTATCATGACACTCCTCCTGATTCATTATTACTTAATACAAAACTATATTTAATAATACAAAACAAAATAACTCCACATTCTCTCTCTGGGCCATCTAGTGCTTTCAGACAATGATGTGTGTCATTTTTGTGCTGCATAATGTAATGTCAAAATACATTATAATATGTCTGTAATTGTAAAAAGTAAATTAAAATAAATCATGATCGTTTTCTGAATCTAAAGTATGTTTTCATGGGTGTTAATCACTTCATTTTTGTCACTTCATCACACGCAGCGAAACGTATTGGTATTGGATGAGAAACCGAGCCGTCTCGTGTGCTCCCAATGCTCCAGTAACATTACATTATGTAAACTGCAATGCATTTATGACATAGAACTGCACCGATGCAGATGTAATATCATAGCATTAGCAATCTATCAATAAATGCACGCACACACGACACACACCTTGTGCTCTCTGATGTTCGCTCTGCTCGGCGCCCCTGCAGATTGAAAAATGCGCTAAATCCAAGCAGACTCAGATAAGAGGAGGAGCCGAAACTTGACGCAGCTTGCCGCCGTTTCAAATGAGTTTTTTTAAAGGGGACTGAAGCGATCAAAAATGTATTAATCAAATATTTTTTTAGGGGGGCTGGGCAGAAGTTTAGGGGGGCTGAAGCCCCCCTAAAAAGGGCCTAGTGACGCCCCTGGTACCAATCAAAATTGTTTTTTTTAAATGTTTTCTCTATTTTGCTCAGCAAGGCTGCATTTATTTGATCAAATATGCAGTAAAAATAGTAATATTGTGAAATAACATTACAATTTAAAATTGTTTTCTATTTTTATATATTTTAAATTTATTCCTGTGATGCAAAACTGAATTTCAGCATCATTACTCCAGTCTTCAGTGTCACATGATTGAAGTGATGATTTAGAAATCATTTTAATGCCTAAAACAGTTGTGCTGTTTAATATTTTTGTGGAAACAATGATACATTTTGTTTCAGGATTGTTTAATGAATAGAAATGCAGCAATTATTAGAATTATAAGATTATATAGATTTTGTAGCAATCTACGTAAACGTCTTTACTCACACTTTTGATCGAGTCCTTGCTGAAAAAAGTATTGCTTTCGTTTTAAAAAATTTTTTTTTTTGTTAATGTCCAAACTATTTATTTAATTAACTGCTTATAAATAATTAACTAAAATATTTTGTTGACAATTGCCACCAGTTGTAATGATGAGCTACATTTGTCTAAAATAAAAAAAAACAAAAATGTCAATAAAACCATAAAACAAAATGTTAAAGAATGCTCTTTTATGCCAATTTGTGTATTTCTAAGACATAAAAAGGACATAATGACATTGTAAACCAGCCCAAGACATTTAAAATTTAATTGAACCTTTTTTGGTCTCAATTACAATAAATTAGGTGGGAATTTCTGGTATTGGCAGTGAGCTCTGGGTATCCTCATACCATGTCCAGTCCTAGCGCATCCCCATCCGTCTAATGCACAGAACCTCAACACCTCAGGTCAAAACGGAGAACAAAGCAACAGCTGCTATTTAATGACTGCTTCCAAAGGTATTTTGCCAATCTCCAGAAATTCCTGCCAGCTTGATATCTACTAATTAGATGAAGGTAACAGACCAGTGACCTGCAGTTCATACTTAATATTCCCACCGAAGCCTGTCAAACTCTCCTCTTCATGCTCTGTTTATCCGAGGCTGGTCTATTTTGGAATGCTGCCTAGGATTCAAAGTTCCTAATGTGCATATAAAGGAATAGCACTAAACATCAATCTTGTGCAGATCCAGCTGTTCAACAGATCACATTCTGAATATGAATTATAAAATTAAATGTACTGTAGAGGAAAGGATTTTTCAAAGACTCAGAGAAGTGGTCTGAGATTGTTCGTCTGATGGATTGTACATCTCTGGTTACTATGGTAATCTGACCAGAAATAAAATGTGTAATAGCAGAAGGATTACGAGTCCATTTCAGAGCCGTGCGGAATCGAGACTCTCCCATCGTGCAGACGGCCTCTAATTTTGATTAAGCAGCTGAATCAATCATTGTTAACATACATTAGCAAATACTCAAATAAAGCAAATAAAAAACGTTTACCAAAGTCTAATGCACACCAATGATGGAAATTGGATCTTATGCCTTTAGTAAATGTGCTTAACGCTATAATTTCATCAGGACTAACACAAAGTCAAGGGGACATTATGCTACCAATTGATATTTGTTCATCTGTTTATGACTATGACGTTTCATTTTGTGACTTCCAGTCTCTGCACAGAATAAGACGCAGTAAACAACGGAATTATCGGAAAGCCTCAGTAGCTGCCTTTCCACTGTCGGGCTAAAGGTGAGAGTACCAGTGCGTGCCAGGGTCAGTCACGTTTCCACTGTCATGATGACGACGTCCACACTGTAAGTTTCAGGAGTGATAACCGCATTTAAATGTGGGAGTGAATCCCCTAAATTATCATTACATATGTGTATAGAACACGGCTCAGTCTCGAAACTGTGATGACTAACAGCTTGGAAAACATAGCAATGTTCTGTCGTGTTTGGTACCCATTATTGTGGCCAAAGTAATATTACAGTGACAAAACACTCGCTATTTTCAGCAATTTAACTAAAGCACAGTTGACTGAAGCATTGTGTTTTGTTTATGCTTGTATAGTCTGTTTCACACAGAGCTGCGTTGCCATGATCACTCATTTTAAACGTTTTTTTGGCTTGTTGTTTAAACTCGGCTCATAAAGCGATCAGGTATACGGAGTTATTAAAGTGAGCAGGCATGAGTCGCAATATTTTGGTCTTATTTTCAGCATAAAGCATTTGGATTTATTTAGGTTTATTATTGGCTTGTACTTGTTTGTTGATTTTTTTTAGCAACATCTGGCAACATGAATGAGTCACGGCTCATACTGCTTTCCCTGTGATTCACTGCACATACAGAAGAGAGAAACATCTCTGATACACGTTAAAAAATGTCATTAACAACTAGTTCTGTACACACTGCATAGAATTTCTGTAAATGCGGTTGTCACTACCTGTTTTTTTCGAGAGTTAATACGGTTGTAGAATGCAGTTGTCACTCCCGTATTTTACTGAACTGTGTGTGTACAGAACGTGATTAAGCACTAAAAAGGTGAACTGACAACCGAATTTAGTGTGTGTGTATGTGGCCAATACAGATCAGAGACTTGTTCTTAATGCTCCCCTGTAACTTTTATTAATAAATTAGCTTCACTACTGAATCGCTACATATATATTTCTCAGCAATAAGGGGGTAATATTGTTGAATTTTAAGTTTTTAAAACTTGCAGTTTCAGTATTAGTATAAAGATGCTGCACAGCCCCAGGTAATTTACACATGGATCTTTCTCTCTCTCTTTCATAATTAATTAAAATAAATGCTATAATTCATTCATTTAATAATCTTACTGCACTACTCTATCTCTGTGTCTGATTTAAAGTTTGCAGAATGCTAGATCTAACAAGTTGTAACTGATGAAAATAACCATTTTACCCTTCCAGTCAAATATTGCACTGCAAACATCAAGAACTTTATTCAGACAGGATGCACTCAATTGATTTTTGTGAAGCAACAATAAAGACATTTATAAATGTTACAAAAGATTTATAAATGCTTTTTTAAACTTTCTATTCATCATCATCATCATCATCCAAAAAAAAAAAAAAAAAAAAAAACACACTATCATGGTTAATGCATTTTTGATCAAATAAATGCAGCCTTGGTGAGCATCAGAAACTTTCAAAAACAAACTTTTAAACAGCACTGTATATATAAACCGTAATATATAAACTACCCTTGGTGCGTTTTTGGTAAAGACAAGTGCTTCTATCACCTGTCTCTTTGTAGCAAAACTGTTACTGGCTAAAGAGAATCATTAGAATAATTAGTAAATTAACCAGTCTACCACTAAAAGGATTTTTGACAGTGTTGGTTAGGGAATTCATTATATTTTTTATTAAATGTCCATCTGCCAGGCCTGTTGCCCACTCACAAATACTGCCAACACGCCACTCTGCCAAGGAAAACAATCAACAGTTACAATTAAATTAGGAAGAGAGCCAAACTGAAACTTGGGTAGGTTAAAAATTTAGTGACCTGACTGATCCTCAGGTATGTCACTACAGTAAGGCTTAAAGACCTATAATATATATCTGACCTCAAAAGCATTCATTTCTAAAAAAAAAAAAAAAAAAAAAAATGTAAATGTTAAAAAAAATTACTGCTATCTAATTACAGTTCACCTTGACTAAATCATATGATTGCTCACAGCGTGCTGTCAAAATGAATTCAATTTTCCTTTTAGCGATGCCTCTATTGCTATTTATGAGATGTGATTGAGATGAACTGACCTTCTGTTCTTGTCCTCCATCTGCAAGTTGTAGACCATCTCTTCTCCAAGCAGGCTCTTGGCATTGCTGCTGTCTCCCCACTTGAGTTTCAGGCTCTGGGGTCCCGCGGCAGTGCACTCCAGTCGGGGAGGGACAGGTGGCAGTGGCCTGGTGCGGGCCAGCAGGGGAGGGCAGAAGGGACTGGCACCGATCTCATTCACTGCCTGAATCTGCAGACTGACAGCACAGAGAGTCTCATTTTAACCATGTACACCAGGTGATCTTCAGGGCTGGGCAATTTTACCTGTGTAAATATGTAAACCACTAAAGATATACCATTTATATTTGTGCTGATATCAGTGAGCAAGACTCCGGCATTATCACATGGTAATTTTTGCAGAATTTCCTCCAAAAATAACTATAACAGAGCTAATGTGTGAGTCACTATACTATACTGATTCATGTGCATGTGTTAAAACCACAACATTTCCCTCTGCTTACAGCTGCCTTACATGCAGGAGGTGGGCAGATGACACTCATATGAGCAGCTTCATCTGAATATGCATGTTTGGATGGAGTACAGGCAGTTTCACATGTTTATCAACAGGCCAACAGATGTGCACCAGTTTTGCTGTTAACCGTGTGTAACACTTCATGGCATTTCCATGGCACAATAAACAAAATCTGCTGTAGTTGACACACTTTAATCAGTGCTTAAAGTGCATGGTAGAAATTATATAAATTATATAAATAAAATGTATTATTTATTTCTAAGACTGAATACACTAAGAATATTTTGAGTCATGATAACAATTACAAAAAGAAAAAAATTAAATTAAAATTGGCAGCAAATGTAATCTTGGCTGTTAAAACTTGGCACACTTCATGAACTACTGTAGTAATCAAACCAATGTGTTTTTTTTTTGAGACAACAGCTATTTTTTCAGTAATCTGTAGCTTCACCTGACTGAAACTTGATATGAAATGAGATAGAGTCGATCTCTTCACACACCGCCACTGTAAAAAGTAATAAGCCACGTCATGCCAAGTCTCGCTCATTTAAGGATGCAAATAACTTCCTTAACTTTCACCTTGCTAAACTCAATCAAATTTATATTTGTCAGTTGAAAGTGCTTTGGGTAGGAGCCCATCATTCAAGGATAATGCCTTGTCATGTTATTAAATCAAATGGAACCAAAATCAATTTCTGGGTTAAAAAAAAAAATGGGAGGGCTGGGAGTCTGGACTGGAATTAACAGCAGCTCTCCCACAACACCAGACTGTTTGGTTGACATTTAACTGAAAACAAAACATACTTTAACCTTTCACAAGATTTCATTAGTCTGTACGCCCCTAATGACAAAAGACAATCGATCTAGAAGCGATCAAGTGGATACACAGCCTGCTTTACACTAGGTATGGTTTAAAAAAAAAACTGGCCTTGATTCAAATACAGTGGGGTTCAAAAATCTTAGGCCACACTGAAATCTGGAGATTCAAAATCTTATCTTCATTTTAATTTGGAACTAAATTAAGAGGTATTCAACCCGGCTCCTGGAGATCCATAGCCCTGCAAAAATAATCTATTTGTGATTTTGAAGCGATCCTGAAGACATCGATTAGCTGGTTCAAGTGTGTTTGATTAGGGTTGGAGCTGAACTCTGCAGGACAGCTGGTCACCAGGAGCAGGGTTGAAGACCTCTGAATAATTGAGAATGAATAAAGCTGGCTTCACAGCTTTATGTTGACACAAATCCAAAAACCAAAAAAAGTCTTGAACTTTAAACATTGTGATCAAATTTCATCTCAGACAAAATTCTGTCAGTGTCAGAATGTTTGCTAGCTGCCATTTCAATCTTGCATGTAATGCAGTTCACAGTCACCGAATGTGTCACAGATTGATGATGTGAAACTCCGGATGAGTCTTCTTGTGTGCGTCTGTTTTTAATGCGTCTTGACTACCGTACAGTCTGACATGAATGACAACTGAAATTCGACAGTGTGACATGGCTTACAGCTGGGATCATGTTCATACAGAGTGACAAGCAACAGTCGCAAATGACTATTATAAATCTTAGTGTGCACCCGGCTTAAGACAAACTTTAGATTCTGCTCTATTTGAGGCCACGGATCACTTAAAATTACAGTATTTAATATTGACAGCTAGTGGTTGAAATGGGTACTGATGGGTAAAATATCGGAGAGAGTTGTTTCCCCCACCCCCTCCTCCTCAGACTCGATGCTCACGCGAGTTGCCAGGTTGATGACATGCAACAGGAATGAGCGCAATAAAAAATGGAAGGCGATGAGCATTTACAATTACAAAGTTGATTTATCTGCATTTAATACATCTCTGGACATACTGATGCTTTTTTGGTTGGGTAGAATCTACGATCTTTGTTGAAATACTATTGGGTAAATTGGCAGTGGGCGGGATAACACAGACCAAAACAAAAACAGACATTCCAACACAGAATGCACATTTCAAAGTAGAATAACTGGCTGTAGCATTGTTTTCCAGAGAAACAAGTATGTGAACTTAGCTTGAAAAGTATATAACTTAGTTTTAAAAGATTTGAGGCTAATTTTTTGAATGTATGAATAATTTATATGTTATATTGAATAAAAATGCTGATGTGATAATGTAATCCTTCTTTACTGTAACCTATGATTTTTTTCTCTCTTTTCTTTCTTACACATCAGCTCTATGCCTTGACATAATGTCCATATAAGTGTTCTGTTTATTGAGGGTTGAAAAAAAGACTGGGGTTGGTACGATTTTATCATTGTTTCTGAAAGGAGTATCTTATGCTTACCAAGGCTGCATTTATTTGATAGTTCAGTAAAAGCAGTAATATTGTAAAATATTATTACAATTTAGAATACCCGTTTTCTATTTTAATACTGTATATTCTAAAATGTTATTTTAGTCTTCAGTATCCAGTCTTCAGTGTCACATGATCCTTCAGAAATCATTCTAACATGCTGATTTGCTGCACAGGAAACATGTCTTATCATCAATTTTGAAAACAGTATTATTGTGGAAAACATAATGTGTTTTTACAAGATTTGATGAATAGAAAGAACAGATCAATTTAATGTGTCCCTGCTGATTAAAAGTATTCTTTTGAAAAAAGAAAAGAAAAAAGAAAAAAATTCTTACTGACCCCAAACTTTTAAACAGAAGTATAAATTGATTGTGAATGGGCAGAAAGAAAATCATTAAGTGGGGACCGGGTGGACATACAGTAAAAATCTAAAAAAAAAAAAAAATCTGCAGGACCCAGCAGAAAGTGGGATGAAACTGGAAAAAAAAAAAGAGAAAAGAAATCAGTCTCACGCAGATCTCTAATTTAAAGACCATAATCAAAGGTCTCTGACAAAAACATGGGTTGCATAAGCTGGCTGATGGAGACACTTGTATGTGCACAGTGGTGGCCTCATGCAGGGATAGATGTCCTGTTATGGACACCACTTCATAGATACACACATAAAATCTGCCCTCTGGCCTTCTCCTTTCATTAGCTACCGATTAGCGTCATTAACACGCTGCTGTTTACCCACTGTCTTCCTGGGCAGGGGGAGGAAGCATGCAGCGGGGTGGCGTGGTTGTGGCGTCACACTTCGCTGAAATGGACAACTTTGCTGAATGCGAATGAGACCCGAGATGAAGCATAACTACTCCCTGCAGTACACAGATTTAGCTCAGAGACAATCGGAAAGCTAAGCTGTTATTATTTAAAACTGTTTTCCAATATCGCAGAAGTGCTTATGTAAATCACTAGATAAATGTGATCTAGTGGATAGACTGGAGGTGTCAGAATGGTTCATGGTTGTGTGTTTTACATACCTGTATTCACTGTCAGGCTGTAGGTTCTGCAGCACATGGCAGGTGCTGGAGTCCAGGCTGATGAGCTGCTCTCCCAGTTTAAGAGTGTAGGACGTGATCTCCAGTCCATTGTTGCAGGGCTCATCCCATTTCAAAGCCAGGCATGTGGAAGGTGTGTAGACGCCGCTATCTGTGGGGTCGTGCTCAAGTACACACAACACTGAGACTGGGTCAGGTACGGTGGCGGGGGTCTGACAGCTCATGTGCTCGCTGTACGGTCCTGCACCTGCTTGATTCGCCGCCTTTAAAAAAGGGGACATGGTTTAACTTGCAGTATAATATGCTTTAATAATATTTTTGTTTTAAGGCTGTCAATAAATTTTAAAAATATTAAAATTTAGCTGTCAAAGTTTTGTTTAATTCAACATTATGACATTTTATTCACATCTGTGTGATTTCTAAAAAATTACAGTAAATGAAAAAATTATGACAAATTGCCAAACATAGTTACACTTAGGCCTGGTATTCAGTTTTCTTTCCCTTAAAAGGAACTAAATGTGTTAACGCATTAACTATGAAAAATTATTGTATTAATCACAATTAAATAACTGAATTCACTGACAGCCCTAATGTGATTTCTTGTGCAATAATGATGATAAATGTATCCTAAAAATTACAAGAAAAATATTCTTGATTAGAGTGACATTTATTAACACAAACTTCCTGTTTTATTTCATCAGCATACATTTTTAAATATTTACATTATATTATATTATATTATATTATATTATATTATATTATATTATATTATATTATATTATATTATATTATATTATATACAGACACATACACATATACATACATACATACACATGCTGGTCATATAATTAGAATATCATCAAAAAGTTGATTTATTTCACTAATTCCATTCAAAAAGTGAAACTTGTATATTATATTCATTCATTACACACAGACTGATATATTTCAAATGTTTATTTCTTTTCATTTTGATGATTATAACTGACAACTGACACATTTTTTTTATCTCATTCCATTTCTGTAAAGCATTTTGAGCAGCATGACAATATTTCCTAATAAATGAAAATGATTATAGTGATCATTATGCCGTTAATTCTCACCATATAATATCTCGAGATGACTGTCACTAGCTCATTTATTTAAAGCATAATGACAAGAACCTTTTTACAGCCTCAGTGCGCAAGATGATTCAGTTAATGAAGCAGCAACTTTCATTGTTCTTTTCAACTTTTCCTGTCATACTTTTACTACTCTAGTCATAATTAAATGGGATAAAATGGCCAAGAGCAAGTTAAATACGTTAAGTATGGCACAAAATCTTTTTGGTTTGAGTCGTGAGGCTGCAGCAGAGCCGACACATCACAGCCATGAAAAAGTACTATAATAAAACCACTTTGTGCGCTAATCAGTTATTTTGACTTTGTTACTCCCAAGGGCATTGAGCCTTAAGGCTAATTTATACCTCTGTGTCGGACCTACACCATATAGTCTCTATGCTTCGGTTTTTCTTTTATACTTCTGTATTGTTGTCTGCGTCGACATGCAATTACACATGCAGACCAGTAGCAGGCAGTATTCACTGGCTTATGCAGATTTATTTATTTTTTTGACTGAGGGAAGGGTTCTAGCAGACCAATCACAGCGCTTGTGGTCTGTGTAGAATTGACGCGTTGTTACATTTTTGGAGAAGCTACACCATAAGCCATGTTTGTTACACACAGCCTACAACGTAGCTACGGCTGTGTAAAACAGCCTTTACAGTAAAAAAAAATATATATACAGCTATGGAAAAAAATTAAGAGACCACTCCAAGTTCAGAAATCAATGTTAAGTGGTCTCTTAATTTTTTCCGTAGCTGTATATATAGCCATATCATTATTACAAATCAAGTCAACAACAGAGGACATTTCTAATACAATTAAAAAGCATTATGAAGGTGTAGGAAGGGTGCAATTTAGAGGCACCGTCTGTATAACTGGCTCAACAAAATATTTCAGAAATAAATTGTTCCACACTTTAAAAGAAGTATTGAACAATAAATATTGTGTACATAAAAGAACCCTTCAGTGACAGTAATACCTGTAGTCTGCAGTAGTAATGAGTAGCAGGTGTCAGGTCTGAGATCTCACACTGCGTGTCAGGGCCGCAGTAGATCAGCTCCATGGGCTCGTCCTCTCGGCCCCACTCTAGACGGTACTCAGAGATGTCGGCCCCTGAGCTCTCTGGACTCTGGAGAGAGGCAGTGCATAAAAAAAGTTATTGGCTGATTGTTTGTACTTCAGCTCATCTGACCATCAATACTGACAGAATTTCTTTGTTGAATGTGTTAATGTATGATCTATGTCCTATTATTGATGGGCCTGCTTTAAATATGATCAACTACCTCCCAGCTGACCAGCACACAGGTATTGGACATTAAGGTGAGGGATGGCGCTGCACATTGGCTGGGAGGACCAGCTGCAGTTGTTATTTCTGTTGGTTCAGAGAACTGCCCATACTGTGAGCAGAAGAAAAGGGAGAGAGAGAGAGAAAGTAGTGCAAATTAATATTCTAAACATGACATGAAATGTCTCAAAGGTGCATTTCTATCAGAATATAATGTGAAAAACAAATAAAACACAGAAGACCGAGACAATCATTCTTGTGAAATCAAAGCATGTTTCCAGTACTGCAATCTGATACGAGACGCATCGATTCCTCACTTTTGGGAGTTTGCCTCACACAAACAATGAAAAGTAAACAGAGAAAAGGATTAAATTCAGTCTTCTGGCTCTAGCACTTACTCTGAATGTCATATTAACACTCCCGCAAAGAAACAGGAAACTACTTAAATTGAACAAAGAAAAAGATAAAGGAGAAAAAAGACAGGAAGAGCTGATCCCTGCCTCCCTGAACAACAAGTTGTGTAGATATCTATGGACATCAACTACATAAGAAAAGAAAATGTGCTTTGGTAAATCATAATTATGACATAAATAATCATAATTCTGAGACATACTAAGTCATTAGATTAGATTAAAATTTTGAAATGATGACAAATTTGAAACTATAGAATATAAATTCAGAATTATGAGATAAAAAGTCAGAATTATAGTACAATAAAAAAAATTAAATATATGATATTAGCAGGTGAAATCGGGGCAAAATTGAAATTGACAAAAATGGGGTCATGATTGACTGAATATTGCTTTATTTTGACTTTGTATCTGAAAATTTCAATTTTTGTCAATTATGACTGTCATAATTATGATTTATGTCATTTATGACTTCTCTCTCATAATTTTGACTTATCATCTCACAATAATTAGAACTTAGTATCTCTTAATTTTAACTTTTTATCTCATAATTATAATTAGCCTGGTTTCTCACATTACAGATGGATTCAAATAATGATTGGCCGGTTTAGACGATTCATGCGATAAAGAGAGGAACGAGGTACTGTGATCAACTGAAAACTGAACCTGAGGTGCATTATGGTAGGGATGGGTCAGGATGGTTGTCTACCAACAAGCTAGTCAATTAGTGCAGTTGACAACTTTATGTAGGTTTTGTTTTAAATTTTTTAGCATTATTATTATTATTATTATTATTATTATTATTATTATTAATGGCTGTGCTTTAGAAAACAAATCAAGAATCACAATTTGATTATCGAATTGAGCATCACTCACCCCTGCCTCGTTGGCGGCACGCAGGCGAAAGCTGTAGGTGGCGCCGGGGAGCAGACTGCCCACGGTGCACTCCAGATCAGAGCCGTGATAGACCTCGGTGGGCTCTGACTCTCCCTCCCTCATTTCCAAACTGTACTCACTCACCTCACATGCCCCTTCAGAGGAGGGACAATCTGAGATGAGGGAAAGAAACAAAAGCACTTCAGTACAATAGAAATTACAGGTTCAATTCATCCTTTATAACGAAAGTAAGGGGTTTAAGTTCTTCTAAGACAAAACAAATTTTACCACTTTACAACTTCAAGCTTTACCAAGCTTCACAATTTCAGTTCAAAGTTTCTTGTCCAAAAGCCTGAATCCAAAGTGTTCACTTGGAAAGTCTGGAATCAGCAGCTCAACAGACCCAGAACTCACTCCCGCTGAGGGTGTTTAGCTTTTAACTCCCTACTGATAGCTTTGGCACAGGAAGTATGTGAGTCAAGCACACTTCAAGAGCACCATTCTAGTCTACAACTGAAAAATATGTGCACGTTGAGAATGTTAGATTGAGGACATAGCGATAATGGTGAAAATATTGATCTTACACTGTTTATGGGTATGACAAAACGGTTTACTTGTGTGAATGCCATAGAGGGGCTTGGTGAAATGTAATTACACATCATCATGAATAAATGCGAAACTGCAGAGATCCTGGGACAATGTAAATTACCAACTTAATAATAATTCTTCTTGATACCATAACCTATAAAGCATTGTGTTAGTAACACTGTGGATCACTACCTTGAATACACTGTATGTTGCTTTGTATAGAAACATAAAATGCAAAAATGTGAACATGATATAGTGTATTGGAATGACAGAGTTCATGTATTCATAGAATCTTACCCCACTGTAAGTGTACTTCTTTGTGCTTGGCTTTACCCACAATTCTGGGAGGCTGGCAACGTCCTGGAGCTACAGATAGCGTACGCACTGGCAGACAATCAGAGCACTGCAAGGACACAAGCATAACACTTATGTATCTATAACTATAAATGTAGCAAAAACTATGTGATTTATACTACTGTTCAAAAGGTTTGAGGTCAGTAAGATTTTTTTTAAGAAAGAAATTAATACTTTTATTTAAAAGGGACACATTACATTGATCAAAAATAACAGTAAAGTCCTTTGTTGTTACAAAACAAGTATTTCAAATAAATGCTGCTCATCAAAGAATCCTGGAAACTCCACCCCCCCCCCCCCCCCCCAAAAAAAAACAGCACAACTGTTTTTAAACATTGAAAATAATACAAAATGTTTCTTGAGCAGCAAATCAGCATATTACAATGATTTCTGAAGGATCATGTGACACTGGAGATTGGAGTAATGAGAGAGTAATGGAGATAATGATTGGAATAATGCCATCACAGGAATAAATTATATTTTAAAATGTATTAAAATGGAAAACAGTTATTTTAGATTGCAATAATCATAATGTTACTGCATTCATTTTTGATCAAATACCTACAGCCTTGGTGAGCATAAGAGACTTCTTTCAAGAATACTAATCTTATCAACCCCAAACTTTTGAACTGTAGTGTATATAATGCATTTTGGACTGAATTTATACACAAATTGGCCATAAAATGTAATCCAATCTTTATTTTTAAAAGTCACAACATCAAACAGGCAATGATAAGTTTTGATTTCTGTTACTTCTAACACACAAAAAGAGCATTTCACACCAGACTTCTCAAGAACATTGCTGAACTGAAACGGTTTGAAAATTTCTCCTGAACTTTTGTGAGGTTAAAATCCAAACTTTTCCCACTCATGAATGTTTAAATGGTCTGTTCAAGTGAAAATCAATAGTCTGTGTGTTTCTCTATTGTTGTACTTTTTTCCTGCAAATGTCCAGCTATAGACTCTCATTCTTTCTAAATGCATTTTTTTCCCCCTGACGAGTCCATTTGGACAAATGTGACATACAGCTGTTGTAATAGATGTGAGTTACCTGGCTGTGGCCGCCTGTGCTGATGCTGCAGGTGCGCAGTCTGTACATTGTGCCGGGTTTCAAGTCCTCACACTCACACTCTGTGGCAGGCCCGCTGTATGCAATGTCCCACTGATTGGCTACCGAATACAAGGCGACAAACATTCGCAGGGAAATCACTTTCAAAGAGTCAGTCAGTTATCCATGTAAACCATCAACTGATCCCAGTTTAATTAAGTTTAATTAATCCATTGCAAGATAAAACGGGTATCAACGAACAGGCAAGCATTGGGTATTTGTGGCTATATGAAATTCCTTTTAGAGAAATAAATGTTCTGACAACATTTGTGTAAGAAAAGAAATACAGTGTTGACAGCATGAGGACACAATAAGATTAATTATGAAATGATCTTATGTTTTTGTAAAAAAATATCATGCGAAAAAGGAAAAAAGCTAGAAAAAGACTAGAAGGACTTCTAAATACTTTTGAAATAAAATTAAGACGCAAGGACAAAAACATACTTAAAACATGCAGGCAAATGGTGAATGACAGTGAAGCACTGTGACATATACATTAATACATACCATCAGAATTTCCTTCTGAAATCTCTAAGAGGTATTTCAAGATTTCTGAACCTCCGTTGTCTTGTGGAGGATCTGTAATGTGACAATACAGACAGGATATTATAAATACACACACATATGGAGATGCCCAAACAACAAAACACTTAAAATGAGACAGTGACTGACTGCTAGCTGTTAGGGATACAATATGGTACAGTACATAACAGATAAAGCAGTATAAACATATTTTTCATTTATTTTTTTCCTGCGGTTCACTTAAAATGTTAGTAATGTTGTTTGCACCAAAAACTATTTTAGCAATTTACAGTTTGAGCCAGAATTAATTTGTTTTTTACTACTGGAAGAAATAAAACCTAAAGCATGGTCATATTGTACGCTAAACTCATATTTTAAAAGATATAAAGGAAAAATTTACTTCTCATATGATGACTCTACATGTATTCGTTATTAGGCTGTTGTATCCCTTCGCATTGACTGAGCAAAAACTTTTCAAGTCTAAACTCCCTGAGTCAAAACTACATTTTAGACATCGCACTTGAAGTTTATTGCAGCTGACAGAAATCTACTGTTTGGTTCATTACTGTGTTTTATCACACAGAGAACACAATACAACCGCAGACCTTGTCCTATTCTCCTTTGCAAACAAAGAACTAGACTGGAATGTGGCAGAACCCAAGCAGAGCATCACAAAGAAAGGCATCAAAATGAGGTGTAGTGTGACACACTTCAGATAGAGACAACGCTATACCAGTACTAAAGGACATTACATTGTCTATGTTTGTAAACACACAATTTTACTTAATTTAACTTTATTTTTAGTATTAACATTAAATATTTGCAGATATTTCTTCTTGATTTCCAAGATTAAATCTCAAGCTCATTTGAGCTCGAAAGATCGAGCTCAAAAGGAAAACCAATTGGATTTGCCTCCAAATCTCATAAATGAGATTTCCAATTTCCCTCACAGCAAGAAACCAATTCAGCAAATGCAACAACTCCAACTGAACATTTTTGCTACACAAACAGCCATACCCCATTTGACACTGAAGCTGTAGGGTCTGATAGAGCCCTTGATGCAGGGTCTGGAGGGGGGTCCAGGTTTGTCTGGACTGGTGTTACACACCAGCACCTCACTGGGACTGCTTCTGCCCTCCAAATTAGAGGCTATGAGCTGTAAGACACAAAAACATGACAGAAGAGGCTTAATTCTGTACATTAATGATTTTCTGCCCTTTTAGTTCATCCGATGAACAAGTCTGATTGCTTAGAAAATCACAACTCCTGTCGAATTGCATAATTTGAGATATTATTAACTCATGGGTTCATTCAAATCTCTAAGTCTAACTATTAGCAATGGACCCTTTTCACATTTCTGGGGTTCTTAGAAACAGAAGAAAGAAAGAAAAAAAAAAAACACTTTAAGCTGTAGGAAGGTGTTTTGTCAGTGAATCATAATGAATAAATGAATGTTTACAGGTTTCAAAAAGTGGCAAATAAGAGACATGCATGATACATTTCAACATATAATTTAAAAAAAGAAAGAATTTATTTAGTCTCATCTTCATGCATAGAAAACGTAAGATTATCCAAAAATAGAAACCTTTACACACAGCCTACTAAAGAGCTTCTGTACACAAACAACTGATCACAAATGCAGAGGTAATGACATAACACATTTACACACTGCATTGTTTCCCACTCCCATTGCTTTAATGGATGCCTTCACTTAAAAAAGACAAAAAAAAAAAAAAAAAACTCTAGAGGTGTGCGCACCATTTAGAGGAATTACTATTAATTATGAAAGCACTTAAGCCAGACCCACACACTGCATTACAGCAGCACTTGATGTGGGTTGCAGTTCACTCATAATTGGATAGGAGGTTTCTCTATATGAACGTGACAGAAGAAAATATTTGTGATGATAAAAAAACAAAAAAACAATAACAACTGTGGTATGAGTCAGTGGAGCACAGAGTAAGGTTAAAGCAGTTTGTTGCCACTGTAATTAACAATGTATGACTCTAGCCATAATTTGTCAGGTGTCCCTGTAACACAAACACGCTTTCTGCACATATAGTTAGTCATCCATACAGTGGAACAAAAACATACAAAATGCTGTGTGTGCCTGTGAAGAGCATGTGTCAAACACCGCACACTACTGGCTAATAATCATTACAAAAAAAAAAAAAAGCGCTTGACCAAAACATGAGGTCACTACGACTTGGCAATTAATATTTGACTGGTACTTTAGAGAGAGCATTATTCTCTTCAAAACAGACAAATGCACCTCTTTGGTATTTTTGAGCTTGTCAGTATTCCAATATGAGCTTTCAAGTCTCTTTAACATTTATTTGTGGTTTCCTTTTGTCTAACATTCTTTCATTTCACATCATACTGTATCAACAAGCTTTATACATACAGGTGCTGGTCATATAATTAGAATATCATCAAAAAGTTTATTTATTTCACTAATTCCTTTCAAAAAGTGAAACTTGTATATTATATTCATTCATTACACACAGACTGATATATTTCAAATGTTTATTTCTTTTATTTCTTTATTATATTTTGATGATTATAACTGACAACTAAGGAAAATCCCAAATTCAGTATCTCAGAAAATTAGAATATTGTGAAAATATTGAAGACACCTGGTGCCACACTCAGCTAATTAACTCAAAACACCTGCAAAGGCCTTTAAATGGTCTCTCATTCTAGTTCCGTAGGCTACACAATCATGGGGAAGACTGTCGACTTGACAGTTGTCCAAAAGATGACCATTGACACCTTGCACAAGGAGGGCAAGACACAAAAGGTCATTGCAATAGAGGCTGGCTGTTCACAGAGCTCCAAGCACATGGCTTGAGAGGTGAAGGGAAGGAAAAGATGTGGTAGAAGAAAAGTGTACAAGCAATAGGGATAACCGCACCCTGGAGAGGATTGTGAAACAAAACCCATTCAAAAATGTGGGGGAGATTCACAAAGAGTGGACTGCAGCTGGAGTCAGTGCTTCAAGAACCACTACGCACAGACGTATGCAAGACATGGGTTTCAGCTGTCGCATTCCTTGTGTCAAGCCACTCTTGAACAACAGACAACGTCAGAAGCGTCTCGCCTGGGCTAAAGACTGGACTGCTGCTGAGTGGTCCAAAGTTATGTTATCTGATGAAAGTACATTTTGCATTTCCTTTGGAAATCAGGGTCCCAGAGTCTGGAGGAAGACAGGAAGGAGAGGCACACAATCCACATTGCTTGAGGTCCAGTGTAAAGTTTCTGCAGTCAGTGATGGTTTGGGGTGCCATGTCATCTGCTGGTGTTGGTCCACTGTGTTTTCTGAGGTCCAAGTTCAACACAGCCGTATACCAGGAAGTTTTAGAGCACTTCATCATGCTTCCTGCTGCTGACCAACTTTATGGAGATGCAGATTTCATTTTCCAACAGGACTTGGCACCTGCACACAGTACTAAAGCTACCAGTACCTGGTTTAAGGACCATGGTATCCCTGTTCTTAATTGGCCAGCAAACTCACCTGACCTTAACCCCATAGAAAATCTATAGGGTATTGTGAAGAGGTAGATGCGATATGCCAGACCCAACAATGCAGAAGAGCTGAAGTCCACTATCAGAGCAACCTGGGCTCTCATAACACCTGAGCAGTGCCACAGACTGATCGACTCCATGCCACGCCGCATTGCTGCAGTAATTCAGGCAAAGGAGCCGCAACTAAGTATGGAGTGCTGTACATGCTCATACTTTTCAGTTGGCCAAGATTTCTAAAAATCCTTTCTTTGTATTGGTCTTAAGTAATATTCTAATTTTCTGAGATACTTAATTTTCCTTAGTTGTCAGTTATAATCATTAAAATTAAAAGAAATAAACATTTGAAATATATCCGTCTGTGTGTGATGAATGAATATAATATACAAGTTTCACTTTTTGAATGGAATTAGTGAAATAAATCAACTTTTTGATGATATTCTAATTATATGACCAGCACCTGTAAATTTCCATATTCCTTGCAGAACTAAGTCTTTATATATACAAAGACGATGCACTCGTATTACTCGTATGAGACAAAGTGCAACGCGCAATATGGCGGAATAAGTCCCGCCTTCTAAATAAAAGAGCCAATTGATCATCGATAAAATCATTGTGTTATTGCAAATGCTGTTAAAAGCTCCAGTTGCTATAGAAACAGTCAGAGTTTTGAGATGTGCGCTTAGGATTGTAAATGCACATTGGCTTGTCTAGCCTGAAATATATATATTTTTTTAACGCTATTTGAGCATAAGAAACAATTTATGGGCAAGTCCAGATTTTGTTGCGTATTTTAAATATTAATGAATTGTGAGTTTGGCAAGCAGTTTTTGAGATTTCAGGATTCCCCCATTCAGGTAGATAGGACTTAGTCTTGGATGCCTGAAAGAGTTGCCAATATGTTGCAAATATGGTCGCCGAGTGATCAGACTTTCCTTGAAAGGGTTGCAGAATCATTTTTGTGATTTCACTGTTTGCATTGTTTTGTTATACTTGTATGTGAGTCCTTGGCTTATCCTGAGCAGTGAAGCAGCCAGTAATTCCCAATATGATCTGCACATTTATGTTCCACTGTTCCACAACAATGCTGTGATCCAGCTTTGTCCCTCAGCACAAAAGGGACTAAAAGTATATTAAAATATTAAAAAAGAAGCAATTTTTATCATTTATTTTTATTTTAATGATGAGCATCTATGTTTATAGCTAGGGTTGTGTAAACTTATGAACTCTGCAAATCACACAATGTCATAATTTGTGATATTCAAAGCTATACGTGGAAAACTGCATTCACTCACCCTGAATTTATACTGTGTGCTTCTCTTCAGACCCTCTACAGTACATGTCAAGTTTTCTCCAGTGTACTTTGGGTGAAACTCTGTTCCCTGCAGAAATAAGCACAAAAGCTTACGTCACTGTTTACGCCACAGCAAGTAGTGATGGGAATCTTAAAGAATCTATAATTTTGATTTCAAATAACAATTCTTAATAAAAGAGCAACTCCTCAATATCTGGTTCCAGAGGCGGCCCTTTGCAATTCGGAGGCCAGTTTCAAAGAAACAGTTGGAAGCCTCCCCTTGGTGGAACAATGAAAATGTCCAAGAAACACTAATGGAGTCGAATGTTCTAAAAAATATTTGGTTCAAATATTTTTTTGAAAATTGGCAAAACAACCAAATGCCATGGGGGTTCAAGTATGTTGGACTTGAGTATGTGGAAGTCATGCTATAACTACACTTCTGCCATCTAAATGACGTACAATGTTCTCTTCCTGGATCTCCAGCGTGTATGTGACAGTTTCCTCTGCGGTACAGCCATCTGGCCGACTCCACTCCAGCGTGATCCATGTGATGCCGGCACGCACCAGCCGAGGAGCGTGGGGCAAGTGGGGCAGACTTCCAGTCGTGTAGAAGATCACCTCAGGACTAAAGCCACTGATAAACAAGACAGGAGACAGAATATTACACACACACATATATACATACACATACATACACACACACACACACACACACACACACATACATACAATCAAATAAAAATGTATTCAGACACCTTGAACATTTCATTCATTAATACAGTTTATAAACTATAGTTAAAAAATGGTAATAAAATGTGACAAGATCTCAGAGTTGAACTGTGTCAGAAAAAAAATCATCTTAATTATGTCAGATAAAGGGTTAGTTCACCCAAAAAAAGAAAATTGATTTATGAAATGTCATTTATTACGCACCCTCATGGCGTTCCACACCCGTAAGACCTTCCTTAATCTTCGGAACACAAATTAAGATATTTTTGTTGAAATCCGATGGCTCAGTGAGGCCTGCATAGTCAGCAATGACATTTCCTCTCTCAAGATCCATTAATGTACTAAAAACATATTTAAATCAGTTCACGTGAGTACAGTGGTTCGACATTAATATTATAAAGCGACGAGAATATTTTTGGTGCGCCAAAAAACAAAATAACAACTTATAGTGATGGCCGATTTCAAAACAATGCTTCAGGAAGCATCGGAGCACAAATGAATCAGCGGTTCAGAGCGCCAAAGTCACGTGATTTCAGCAGTTTGGTGGTTTGACACGCGATCTGAATCATGATTCGATATGCTGATTCATAACACTCCGAAGCTTCCTGAAGCAGTTTTGATGCTTTAATGAATTTTTTGCATTTTGTTTTGGATTAATGGATCTTGAGAGAGGAAATGTCATTGCTGGCTATGCAGGCCTCACGGAGCCACCGAATTTCAACAAAAATATCTTAATTTGTGTTCCGAAGATTAATGAAGGTCTTACGGGTGTGAAACAGCATAAGGGTGAGTAACAAATGACACAATTTTAATTTTTGGGTGAACTAACCCTTTAAGCAAAACATACAAGTCAAAGTGTCAATTTTTGGTTCCAAATTTTTATCAGTTTTACTGGTAGTCCACTGTATGAAGAATTTTTGGGTATAATATGTCACAGTTTACTTTATTTTACTATCCTCACTTACATAAATGAACTATAGTGTCCTGCACCCACTAGTAAAAATATAAAAAATGTCTGAATAGTTTTTGGTTTGACTACATTATATATTTATATATATTATATATATATATATATATATATATATATATATATATATATATATATATATATAAAATATGTAAAACAGCCAGAAATGGAGAGTTTTTAGTTTTTTGGTTATCCATCAGAAAGATCGTATAAGTGTGATTTGTATAAACTTTGCAAAAGCCTCAACATCTTATTGCAAGAGCTGTGTTCATTTGCATCCCTCAAAGGGTGGACACTTTGATTGAGTTTATTTTTAAGCACAGCTCCAATATGAATAACTTCCAAGCTGACTTATTGAATTTGAATAGTTTTCCTCTCCTCTCGATAGCAGCTTTAAATCTAGTTTCTTCCAATTAACTCTTTGTGACAAGTTTACTAGAGCCTTCAGTATTTACTGTGTGAGAGTGTCTATAACTGCCACTGGGAAACAGGAGATGTTAAATGAGCTTCTTTCAGTTAAGGAAGTAATAAAAAAAAAAGTCCCTTTAGACTGGGTGAAAGGTGGTTTGCTGGAGGTAGTCTCATATTTCAGCAGTGTTGCTTCAGTCTCTGAATGTGTCTATGGTATTAATGTCAGGAGATGGAGGAGATGAGGGATGGTGCTGTATTCAGAGTGATGAACATCTTTCCTCAACACTTCTGCCCACTGGACCAACATTACTTATTTCATAGATATATTCTATAGATTTGGGTGCAAGGCAATTCATGATATTTTTCCATTTAAAAAAAAAATAAAAATAATAATAATATTATATACATAAAATAAACTATATATATATATATATATATATATATATATATATATATATATATATATATATATATATATATATATATATATATATATATATATATATAAAGAGAGAGAGAGAGAGAGAGAGAAAGAAAGAGAGATGTAAAATGGAGAAATTAAGAAAATAAAGAGACGAGGGGAAAGAGAGAGAGAGTGCTCCATTGGCTGTCTGTTCTTCTGCATCAAGGTGACTTTATGGCTTTGCTCCTCCGTTACGACTTGAGGGATGGTGATACGATCAGATTACAGAAGGATAATGGGATTGTTTTGTCACACACACAGGGATTAATATGTATCCTGTACGACTCATATTACCTTCTAATTCAAAGCTCAAATCATTGTTCAATGTAAGGATCTTTGGCTGTATCCCAGCTTACACACAACCCATATTAAATACTATGTGTTTTAGTGTGTAGTGGGAGTATTTAAATTGGGATGCAGCAAAAGTGTATTTGTGTATGTGTTTAAAAGGAGCTTTCACATTTGGTTTGATTGCCTGGTCCGAACCCGAGTTCCATTGCTTCCCCCTCCCCCTGTGACCGCTGGACTGTTTTCACATTATATGATTCGGGTCCAAACCACAGTGCATTTGCATAATCAAAGCAGCAGCCGTTTACCCTTGTTGATTGATAACAAAGATGAAAGAGAAGAGAGTAAATTGCATAGCGTTGCTCAACTCTCTTTTATTTTTTTGTTTTTGAATTTTTGGTTTTCACACATAACGGCACTTGTGTCTATCTGCCACGAATGTACAGCAAATATTCTCAAGACCACCAGAGTCAATTTCTTTTGAAGGCAAGCAGAAATGAGATATACCATCTCTCTGCTTGGAGTGCATCAGTCACGCATGTTAGGAAAGTGAGTGAGAGCACACACAAACACACAGTTTTATCAAACAGACTCTGATACGGTCTGTGGGTGTGCACCTGAGTTCAGAAAACAGTGTTCACATCATCCAAAAGAACCAAACTTTGCCATCAAATGAACCACGATGTGCATCAAAAGTGGTAGTCTAAAAGCCATGCATATGTTTCTGCAGTGATACCTCATTCCTATGTCGTTGCGTGCCGCCACCCGAAACGTGTAGGCCATGGCTGGACACAGATGAGTGAGTTTGTAGTGCCTTTGGCTTCCGAAGTAACATTCTCTGAAAATGTTGTTCTTTTTGCCCTAATAGATAAAGTAGAGTAATGCATACATTTCAGTCACTACACTACATAAAATCACTGAAGCCATTCAGCTTCTAAAAACCACTGTAATCATGGCTGGAGTGAGAAATGTATGAGTGACTACAGTGTGCTGTGGTCTGTGAAGAATGCACAGACATCAGTCAGATATGAATCTTTTTAAATAGAGTGAATGTGAACAGTGCTGATGTCAAAGAGACGTCATTAGTGCTGAAATGCAGTTCAATGAGGCCCTTTTACTAAAAATGTGAAAACAAACTCAATGATAATAATAATAAACCTTTTAAAGTCTTTCCTGTGAACAAAAAAAATATATAGTATTACCTCATCCCACTCTAAAAGGTAACTGGTGATTTTCGATCCATTATCAACTGGTGCCTGAGAGAGAGAAATAAAAAGAAACAAATTAGAAGAAGACAAAAAGAAGGAAAACTGGAAGAAAACCATATTTCCTGATAAAATTAGCGACGTAACAGGATGTACTGTGTACTGGACCATGAAAATCTATAAGTACTATAGTTTACCCAATCATTTAAATCACATTCATGTTTTTCCAAAACTCTTAAAGGTGCCCTAGAATTAAAAATTGAATTTATCTTGGCATAGTTGAATAACAACAGTTCAGTACATGGAAATGACATACAGTGAGTCTCAAACTCCATTGTTTCTTCCTTCTTATATAAATCTCATTTGTTTAAAAGACCTCCGAAGAACAGGCGAATCTCAACATAACACCGACTGTTACATAACAGTCGGGTTCATTAATATGTACGCCCCCAATATTTGCATATGCCAGCTCATGTTCTAAGCATTAGACAAGCCAGTATTAACGTCTGGATCTGTGCACAGCTGAATCAGACTAGGTAAGCAAGCAAGAACAATAGCGAAAAATGGAAAATGGAGCAATAATAACTAAAATGATCCATGATATCATGATATTTTTAGTGATATTTGTAAACTGTCTTTCTAAATGTTTCGTTATCATGTTGCTAATGTTAATGTTAGCATGTTGTACTGTTAAATGTGGTTAAAGTTACCATCGTTTATTACTGTATTCGCGGAGACTGGAGCCGTCGTTATTTTCATTATTAAACACTTGCAGTCTGTATAATTCATAAACACAACTTCATTCTTTATAAATCTCTCCAACAGTATGTAATGTTAGCTTTAGCCACAAAGCACAGCGTCAAACTCGTTCAGAATCAAATGTAAACATCCAAATAAATACAATACTCACATATTCTGAGGCATGCATGCAGCATGCATGACGAACACTTTGTATAGATCCATTTTGAGGGTTATATTAGATGTGTGAACTTTGTTTATGCAATGATAGAGTCGAGAGCTCGGGAGGGGGCGGAGAGTGCGAGCAATTAAAGGGGGCGCAGCCTGAATCCGCGTATTTCTAATTATGCCCCAAAATAGGCAGTTAAAAAAATGTATTAAAAAAAATCTATGGGGTACTTTATGCTGAAACTTCACAGACACATTCAGGAGACACCATAGACTTATATTACATCTTGTAAAAAAACGTTCAATGGCACCTTTAATTTTCTTTCTTATCCTGAACAGATAAGAAGATGGCAGAGAGTTTAAGCTTCTCTTTGTCGTACAATGAACATGATTTGTGATTAGGGACTGTCAAACTCTCAAAAAAAAGAAAGAAAGAACCACACCATAACCATGTCCATATGACTTGTGCTATATATTCCATGCTGTAGTGATACTAGTTATGTAAAAATTTGTCTTAATACATACACTACTACTATCAAAAGTCTGGGGTCAGTAAATTGATCAAAAGTTACATTAGAGACATTTTTAATGCTACAAAAGATTACTATTTCAAATAAATGATGTTCTCTGCTGTTTTCAACATTGATAATAATAATAATAATAAAAATAAATGTTTTATGTGCAGCAAATCAGCATATTAGAATAATTTCTGAAGGGTCATGTGACACTGAAGACTGGAGTAATGACTACTGAAAATTCAGCTTTGCCATCCCAGTAATTAATTACTTTTTAAATTACACCAAAACAGAAAGCAATTTTAAATTGTAATTAAAGCTGCAAGCAGCATTTACCGGGGTTCAAGCATTTAAGACCTTTAAGCAGATATGCATAAAAAGATACTTTAAAGTTTAAAAGATATTTAAGTTTTATTTAGCAAGCATGTAAACACCTAAATCATAGAAGGAATTGACCATTTTCAGCCAAAACAAGCAATTTACCATTGAAAATATATGTATTTTAAAGCTTTTACAGTTATAGCGCAGATCGGGGTCGATCTCCATAAAAATTGGCATGCTTCTTTAGAGGCATATGCTGCATGTGCTCACTTAATTTTGTGAAGTTCTGAGTTTTAATTTAGGAATAAGCTTTTGAGTACATTTTGCCACGCTAATTTTATAAATGACCTTGTTATAGCAACAGAAATGGTAAAGTTCAACTTTTTCTTGATAATTATTGATCTAGAGTGTCCATAGAATTGTACTACACTGGTTTCGTTCCAACTAGTTCGCAAAAGTAGGTTTTTCACATATTTGTGAATAATTAATGAATTTGATTTGATTGACAGCATTGGTTCTTGAGGCAAAGTTGTTCAGCATGAGGAGATCTATCAAATGATATGCATATTGTGTGGTTTTGTGACACCACGTGATTACTGAGGAGTAAAACTCATTAGCGCCAACTTGTGGCCGATTTCTTTCAAAATTGCTACAGACCTTTAGGACGATGTGACGAACATGCCCATTAAGTTTCGTTCCGATCGGCCTCTGTTAACCTTGTGTAATAGGTGCTCAAACTTCATTGGCTGATGGCGGCCATGTTTTTTGAGATACGCCAATGTCCTCATAGACCCTCATGCCCCCTTGGACCAAGACACTGCATGCCAAATTTCAAGTCAATCGGACTAACGGTTGCTCAGTTACAGCCGTTTTTAAGTTTTTTTCAAGTTATTGCGCTACCTAGTGTCCAATCGACGCTATTTTTTTATCGTGACCAAAGATTGAGCCCCTACACATATGTACCAAGTTTGGTGCAAATATATCATTTCGTTCTCGAGTTATAGCCATTTTAGTAAAAGTGGCTCCTCCCATTACATAGATTTTTACGCCCCCTAGCGACCGTGAATCAAAATTTCAAATTTCTCTCGATAATTATTGATATTCAGACTCCAGAGAACATTTCTACACTGGTTTGATTCCGATCGGACAAAAATCCTAGGACTAGTTCCCAAAAGTATGTTTTGGACAAAATTCAAAATGGCCGAAAATTTTTCCTGGCGGAAATGCAATCGGAGATATATATATATATATATATTGTCCGGCTTGACCCAAGGATTACAATGATATAAGACACTTGATTCTAGGACAAATGGTTTAGGAGTTATTGCCGATTTTCTACTTTTTAACGCTGTAGTGCCACCTATTGGCCGATTTGGGTCATACTTTGTCAACCTCTCCTCGATTTTTGTACTATCATCTGACAACGTTTCAAGTCTCTAGCACTTACGGTTTGGGCTGCACGATCAGTTTTACGGCACGGGAAAAATAATAAAAATCCGGACAATTACAATAGGGTTTCAGCACTATGTGCTTGAACCCCTAATAATATTTTACAATTACTATTTTTACTGTATTTTGATCAAATAAATGTAGCCCTCCTGAGCACAAGAGACTTTCTAAAACATAAAAAAAAAACAAAAAAAAACCAGTACCTTCAGAAAGCTTGAAATAGCGCATGAGTCATATGGACGCATATGGTGCTTTTTGTCATTTTTTGTGGCCTCTGGTCACCATTCACTCTCATTGTAAAGAAAAGAGCAGCGTGAACATCTTTTTTTTTTCCTCCTCTCATATTCCAGAGAAGAAATAAAGTACAGGCTTGGAAGAACAAGAGGATCAGTAAATGATGGCAGAATTTTAATTTCTAGGTGAACTCTCTCTTTAATACTTCAGGAGGATCGAACATCTCCTTTAAATCTACCAGGCTCATTAGGCTCTCATCTGTAATAAAACGATACAAACTTTAAGCTAAAATGTGAAGAATTAACAAAATTAGTCCTATATGTCTGATGCCTAGGAAATGATTTGACTACGGCTTCAACTTCCATACTAGAATGAGATTAAACAGCAGTCTCACCTTCCACTGCAGGGTAAGCGTGCTCTTTGTGCGGTGGGATAGTTTAGGGGGCAGTGGGCAGTCTGGGGTACTGCTGTGGGTGGTGAAGGCCCCTACCTCAGAGCACGAACCCTTCACAGAATTGCACACAGCATTCACTCTGTGAAAGACAAACACATACATTTAGAAGGCATAGTTAATTCAAAGTTATCTACACTATAGCAGAAAACATGGGGGGGGAAATAACCTTTTTGTGTTTTCATTGAAGAAACTTGGTGCCATTCAAGGTGTAAATTTTATAAGTAATCAAACTCATGACCTTCTAGCACCAGTTAAGTTACAGGAACAAAAGCACAGCTGTGCCTTGTTCAATACTCCACTACACTACAATCAAAAGTTCAATATATTTTCTGATTGAGTGCACATTGCTTTTACAATTCCAGGAAATTGCTTTTAAAAAAGGATGAGTTAAAGTCTTAAAGCACTCCACTTCACCTCATTGCTTATTCCTGTGCTGGAAAAGGTGGGACAAAATTTATCTGACCACACATGACATTTCCCAACAGGTCACTCAGATTTATAAAGAGCAAAAAAAATAATCACTCTTAGGGGCAAATGGAACATTCAGGGTCACATATGACTGCAGAGACAGAGAGTCTCCAACTATCCCTTAATCATAACATATATTCAGGTACTAGTCCCACTGCTGCCAGGGTTCAAAGCTCGACCGAAAACTCAGCTGACAATTTCAATGCGTTTTAATGAGGATTCAGGAGGAGCACTGGATTCTCCATTAACAAGAGCTCCCGGTGACAGAACAGACTAGCATTGCCTATCCCCGGCTGCAAAGATTACATCAGATGTAGACTTGAGAGGTTCTTTGAGGACCAGTACATGCATCATATTTAAGCTCGACCTTTGCAGCGCTGTGATGCACAGCACTTTTAGCTCAATTAATCACAGGTAACAGGCAGATCATTAGAGGGACATTTAGGTAGAGCTGATGACATTAAACAAAAGTGGAATTTAAAAATTATGACTAATATTCCATTAACGTTAACTTCGATCAGTGGTGCCTTCAGCAACATGGCTGTACGCACTGTGCGTACCATGAGAGGGCACTAATTAATGCCATTTTTATTTTTAGATTTTTTTTTAATTGAGCATTAATCTATCTGTGTACACTCATGACATATTGAGAAAGCAAGAGAGAATGAAAATAAATAAAAGGTGTGCGTTTATGTGTTGTAAAGTCAAATGTGACAATGAAATCTGACTGGCTAGTTTAGTTTTGTTTAATTGGTGCTTTTTCCACACACAAAAAAGTGACATTACAGATAGTTCATGTTTAAAACCAAGCTCAACATGAGTAAATGCTCTCTAAAACAGCTAAACTTGATTGAAAAATTTGCCAAAGGGTCTAAAACTACTGAAATGAAACCTTTTAAATCTTTGAAGCTTTTCTCTGATTTTTTCGGGAAAAGATTCAAAGCATCAAGAGTGTCGAAAACAGGTGGCAGGTTAAGCTTTTTTTTTTTCTTTTTTCTTATCCATTAAGCACAAATAAAACCCTGGCAACGCTAAATGTGTTTAGTTTTCTGATAATATAATTTACATATTAAAGTATGGCAATAAATTAAATGTAACAACAACAATAATTGCAATAACACTAGTTATAATAATATCGACTAGTTCTGTGCGTACAGAGATAAAATCCTGCAGGCGCCCTTTACTTTGATAAAAAAAAAAAAAAGAAGAAGAGAAAACTGCAGAAAACTGTGTATGACAATACTGTTCATCTGAAATAGCATGAATTTCTGGGAAAATGGACTCTACAGTAATAGTTTGAACTACTCTAAGCACATGTTCTTGCACATGGCAGATTCTAAGAAAAAAAAGTTGACAGCCCTTACCTTACGTGGTAGTCTGTTGCTGGTCTGAGATCTTTTAAATTGCATTCCAACTCCTCTCCACTAAAAAGATACACACACATGATGGTTACTAACCTTAATGGATGCCAGCAATAGAGTTAGGGTGCTGTTCAAAGTGCAAAATTGACTTTCATAAGGGATGCTGTTCAGTTCTTACTGAACTCAACTGCCAAGGAAAAAAACTGAGTGGTTTTGGCTTGATAGATTTTAGGGTTTCGTGCGACCATTTTTTCCTGCTGGTGCAACTATATTTTGTTATTTTGTTTAAGTCACATTAAAGTTGAAATTGCCCTATTCTTTTAGATTATGCTTTGTCATTTTCTTTTTGAGTGTGGGAAACAAACAAAGGCAAACATTCAAAAGTGGGCCGGAACAGAGCTACCCGACTGTGAGGCCAAATTGAAAAATGCTGCGCAAACCAAATTTAAACGCAACACGAGTAGTGCATCCCATTTTCTGTTACATAAACCTCTATGGGAAGGGCAAATTACTTTAATATGCAAGTTGAAACCATATTAAACATCCATGCATTATAAACAGCACTGGTGAGGAAAACAGGAAAAATATATTTATGCACAAACAAATTAGAAGGTGTCCGCATATCACAACTCTTTTTATCCACGGATTTACTGTAGTATGGTATTTTGGCAGAAATGTTGTATATTTATACAATATAATATAATATATTATAATAATGATAATATTATTTCTTATAATTTTCACAAGCACCACTGCTCTCATATGTTAGTCTGGAGTCATGCTTCAAGCGTCAGACTCTTCAAAGGGGTGATGACAGGGTGTGAGGGGTCTGATTATCTTTCCTGTCTGCTCTCTGGATATTGAATCATACACATCCTGATGGGAGAACAGGCTGCATCCAATGATTCTTTCTGCTCAATGGATGATGCAGTCTTGTCTCCCTTGTGGTGAACACTTATGAGGTTAATTTATGAGAGCATAAAGACTTCTCAAGGATTCTGAGCAGACTACACAGCTCCTCTGTGATTATATACCCCAGTCTATCTTACCTATAGATGACACGGTACTGGCCATTACGACCCTTGTCTGAGAGAGTGACCTCGTAGCTGCAGGTAAAGGGGTGTCCGTTACTGTGCCTGTCTCTGTTCTGGAGGCCTGCTGGTGGAGCCCAAGTCAGTCGAGCTGTCCGTGCCTGGATATTAATAGCCTGTGCAGCAAACGAATCGGAAACGATATTATCAAGCATATCAAGTGTCTCTGAATCTGTGGGTAGGTGATGCACACAAGTCAATGAATTCTTTTAAACAATGAACAAGGATACAATTTGTAAATGTAAACAAGGTGTATATTTTAGTTGCCATTACTGGTCATTAATTTATTTTTTTCAAGAAAAAGTTTGTCATAATTTATTCCTTATTAATATATTTGTATATTGTATACAAATATTCGATTTTGTCTCTCATTTAATATGATCATAATACTGGAGGACATGCCACTATCAAAAACGACTTTGTCTACCATCACTGTATAAACATGCTGGAAAAACAAATCATTGTTGTTATAATCCAAGACTATGAATTCACAGTTGAAAGACATTTTAGAAACACAGTGATTTTCTCAAAAACAGCTTTCAAATGTTGCTGCAAAGAGCTCCAGTAAAGTAGCCAAATCCAATTTAAGACAAAATTGGAAGGAGCAAGTCATTTTGAAGAGAGTTTGTGGGACTGTCATTTCATTATGAGGTTAGCATACAGTTAACCCAACTTTGAAACTATTAATTTGCTAAACCTACCAGGATTATAGACCTGCAAAAAAAAAAAAAAAAAAAAAAAAAAACAGAAAAGAAAAGAATCTGTTCACCATGTTAGGTAAGAAACGACTCAAAAAGACTTTAATGTGACTGTTTAAAAAAAATATTGTACAAACATAAAACAAAAACATCTCAACTTTTAAAGGGTTAGTTTACCCAAAAATGAAAAGTATCCCATGATTTACTCAACCTCATCTTCTTTCAAGGTGAACGCAATCAGAGATATATTTAAAAATATCTTTGCTCCTGCAAGCTTTGTAATGGTTGTAAATGGCGGGGCCACATTTTTGAAAAAAAAAAAAAAAAAATGCATCCATCCATAATAAAAGTAATCCATACAGCTCCAGTGGGTTGATAAGGGCCTTTTGAAGTGAAGCAATGGGTTTTTGTAAGAAGAATATCCATATTTAAAACTTTCGGCAGATGGCCATACACAAGTTGAGTTCCGGCGGAAGAGCAACCTTTGAAATGACGCATGACGTAATGACAAATGCAGAAGCTCAAAGGATAGAGCAAAACACCAGTCATGAATTAGAAGTCTAAAATGAGAAATATTAAAGGTGTCCTAGAACGTTTTTTCACAAGATGTAATATAAGTCTAAGGTGTCCCCTGAATGTTTCTGAAGTTTCAGCTCAAAATACCCCATAGATTTTTTTTTATTAATTTTTTTAACTGCCTATTTTGGGGCATCATTAACTATGCACCGATTTAGGCTGTGGCCCCTTTAAATTTCACGCTCCCTGCCCCCCTGAGCTCTTGACTATATAACAGTGCATAAACAAAGTTCACACAGCTAATATAACCCTCAAATGGATCTTTACAAAATGTTCGTCATGCATACGGCATGCATGCTTCAGATCATGTGAGTACAGTATTTATTTGGATGTTTACATTTGACTCTAAATGAGTTTGAGGCTATGCTCCATGGCTAAAGCTAACATTACACACTGTTGGAGAGATTTATAAAGAATGAAGTTGTGTTTATGAATTATACAGACTGCAAGTGTTTAAAAATGAAAATAACGACGCCTCTTGTCTCCGTGAATACAGTAAAGACACGATGGTAACTTTAACCACATTTAACAGTACATTAGCAACATGCTAACAAAACATTTAGAAAGACAATTTACAAATATCACTAAAAATATCATGTTATAATGGATCATGTCAGTTATTATTGCTCCATCTGACATTTTTCGCTGTTGTCCTTGCTTGCTTACCTACATAGAGTCTGATGATTCAGCTGTGCACAGATCCAGACGTTAATACTGGCTGGCTTGTCTAATGCCTTGAACATGGGCTGGCATATGCAAATATTGGGGTCATACATATTAATGATCCCGACTGTTATGTAACAGTCAGTGTTATGTTGAGATTCGCCTGTTTTTCGGAGGTCTTTTAAACAAATGAGATTTACATAAGAAGGAGGAAGCAATGGAGTTTGAAACTCAATGAATGTCTTTTCCATGTACTGAACTCTTGTTATTCAACTATGCCGAGGTAAATTCAATTTTTGATTCTTGGGCACCTGAGAAATGTCAGGGGATGTAGATATAAGAGGAGAGGAGCTTCAGTTTGTTGCACAGCCCTATTTGTTTAAACTGTGAGAGGCGTCTAAGCTTACGCTATTCCTACATCCTGCGTCATACATCGCCTCAGAGGATTATTCGTTTGGCGCAGGTCAACTTGCGAAGTACGCGTACGGTCATTCGGCGGAAGCTAGTTATTTGAATTTATAAAGTTTTAAATATGGATATTTTTCTTACAAAAACCCATCGCTTTGCTTCAGAAGGCGTTTATTAACCCCCAGGATTACTTTTATGATGGATGGATGCAGTTTTTTTGCTTCAAAAGGAGAAAGGATAGTTATTTACACCTAGGATGGATTGACGGGTGAGTAAATCATGGGATAATTTTCATTTTTGAGTGAACTATCTCTTTAACCACAGACTTTATGTAATCCATAAATCAAAAATTGCTCTTCTAGAAAACCCAACCTGGGAACAAATGGGTAATACTAATACCCATCCGTTTTTAGGCCTGCAATCTGAACCACTCTATCGCTCTGCAAAACTATTTATGTCAAACACAGAAATGAAGGTGCAAACGGAAAGAGGCAGAGCGGCTATAACTCCTCTGTTAACAGGTCATTCAGTGTAACACTGTGTATAAGGGTATAATGTCTGTAGATGTCTCACTCTGCCTTCAGTCAGGCAGAAGCAATTTAATGCCAAAACCAAACAGCTCACCAATCCCCTCTCAAATGTTTGTTTGTCCCCTCATAAAGTTTGTCTGTGGAAAAGCTATGGTTGTTGCTCTCAGATGTGCTCAGCTAGCATTGCCACTGGCACTTCTGAAGCTACCGCAATATGTTCTCAACAAACTGGCTGCCATCAGACCCGGCTTTCTCACAGAGATACTTTCACAAAAGTGACAAGCTCAGAGACCTTTACCGTTCAATAGTTTGGGGTTGGCACATTTATTTGAATATATTTTAAAATGTAGTGATCAAGAAACATTTCTTCTTATTATCAATGCTGAAAACAGTTGCTGCTTGATATTTTTGTGGACACGTTTTCAGGATTATTTAATCAATAGAAAGTTCAAAAGAACAACGTTTATTTAGAAGTTTTTGTAACATTATAATTTATAAATGTCTTTACTGTCACTTTTGACCAATTAAATGCATCTATGTTGAACAAACGTATTGCATTCTTAAAAAAAATTCCGAACCCAAACTTTTGAAAGATAGTGTGTGAATGCACCTATGTATGCATGCATTATTTG
Source organism: Chanodichthys erythropterus (assembly GCF_024489055.1). Classification (NCBI taxonomy): domain Eukaryota; kingdom Metazoa; phylum Chordata; class Actinopteri; order Cypriniformes; family Xenocyprididae; genus Chanodichthys; species Chanodichthys erythropterus. Next base: position 27,864,064 of record NC_090236.1, on the reverse strand, counting down.
AAGAAAAAAAAAAAAAAAAAAAAAACGTGACTCAAAGTTCATGGTAAGGACACCAAACAGGAAGTGATGCTCTGTCTTGGCAAAGATTTGATAGTGAAGTTTAGTATGTGGCCCTAATAACATGCACTTGGGGTAAGGTATGTTTGAGTGCAGTGCCACCAACTGGTCAAAGTTGTAAATTATGACTAAATCTGGTTATATTTGTAAAAACTGCCATAAATCTCATAGTGCTGTATTTCTTTGGACCATGTCTCAATCCTGTGCTGCAGAATGAGAAGTTGGAGTGCATGAAGTGGTAGATGGCTTGTGATGTTGAGAACACCACTTGCCATTCAACTTCAGCCATACAACAGATTTGGACCCAGTCTGTTGTATCCAGTGTGTTTCGACTCTGTGAAACACTCCACTTTAAGATCAAGAAAGGCAGCTCCATTATTGGTTGTTGCAGAGATGAGGATGAGGGCAAACTGAAGTCAATTACTTCCATTACACATTAAGCCGCAGATGTTTTCCACCCTACCTGCCTGCATCCATCATGCTATATTTCCTCTGTACACCTGCATGTTATGCCACATTTTCTCCCATTTATAAAGCTGCAGGTATATTTTCGCAAGTATACACACTACTGTTCAAAATTGTGGGGTCAGTATGATTTTGGGATGTTTTTGAAGGAAGTCTCTTATGCTTACCAAGGCTGCATTCATTTGATCAAAAATAGTGAAAACAGTAATATTATAAATGTAAATTATTCCTGTGGTGACAAAGCAGAATTTTCAGTGTCACATGATCCTTCAGAAATCATTCTAATATGCTGATTTGCTGCTCAATAAACATTTCTTCTTATTATTATTAGTATTATTATTATCAATGATGAAGACAGTTGTGCCACTTAATGTTTTTGTGGAAAGCGTGATGCATTTTCTTCAAGAATCTTTAATTAATGTAATTGTAAAAGTTTTTTAAACTAACTTTTGATGTTTTTTGTTGAATAAAAGTATTAATTTCTTTAAAAAACAACAACAAAAACAACTTAATGATCCCAAACATTTGAAGGGTAGTATATACAGTGGCATTTTTATGCACTATAAACAGTGTATAATAGGATAAAGTATATAGGATAATGTATAGTAGTTTTCAGACACAGACTGTTATTATTAAATATAATAATATGATGTCTGTCTGGACTATTTGTTTTATATGCAGTGTTAAACAGATTTGAACTTATTTACTGCCTTAATGCCACTAATATTATGGTAATGAGGGATTAATCTTACGCCGAGGGAGTAAATGAGACAGCTGTTCAAATATCACACACACTAACAAATACATGCAAACTAAAACACAGAACAGATGATTGATGACTATGGGTTAGTTTCACTTATGGATTATCACTTAAAGTGACATGGTGTCCTTAGATAATCCTGAACTAAACAACAGCAAGAGCAGCAGGCTGAGTGAACAGATGGGAAAAGAACAGAGCAAACATATTGGTCAGAAAACATTGTTTTGATGGTAATGTTCACCTAGTTCCCAATTGCTTGACAGTGGAACATAAAAACAAAACAAAATGCTGCCCCTGTGTGGCTGCAATGGGAACAGTTTGAAATTGTAAACAAATGTGAAAATATCACAGTGACTTTTACTGAATGTCTACTTATGACATACACATTTGTTTAATCATGTCATGTTTTTATGTTTACTTGTATTTGCACCCTGGCCTGTACTTTCTGTGGGTCATTAAAGGACACCGTGTTTATCTAATAACATTAAAACCATTAGTATTCTTCACTTGTGAGGTTTTTAACTTATATTCCAGACCCACCTGTGGTTTTTCCATTCCCGAGAGAACATCCTGAACTCTCTTTGCTTCTGAATCATGATCTGCAGTTGGGAGAAAGAGGAGAAGAGACAGAAAAACAGAAAAACAAAAGGGTGTTATTCCATTATGAATCAGCAGGGGTCAGGTTTACGTCAGAAACTGAGCAGGAGATCAAAGCATAAAATGTTAAAGGGATAATTCACTGTCATCGTTTAGTCACGCTCATGTCATTCCAAACCCAAATGACAACTTTTTATTTTTTATTTTTATTTTTGGGTGAACTATTCCTGTAACCACTAGCGATCTTTTCAGGTCATGAACTTCTCTGAGAAAGAAAGAAATAAACATATGGAAGAAAACAGCATTATGATTGAAAATAAAATATGAATTTGAAGAGAAACAAAAAGTTGTTTTTGCCTTCTGTCAATACAGTTTGCATAACAAGGCATTAAAAATATATATATTGCATAACTGCAGACCCCACTAAAAGAGCGCTGGTACAGCAGATACAAGAGCTGTTGGGAGTTTGCATTTCTACGTCTACCTACTAAACCACGTCCATAACTCGTATGGCAACTCCCATGCCAATTTGAAATCTGCACGTGGAAAAAATGCTCAATTACCTCATGTTCCCAAAGCCGGATTTGCTCACTTAATCTACCAGATCATCAGTGACAGACGGTCTGAAAGAATACCTTTAAATCTTTATTGGCCTGTGTGGTTATACACACACACGCACAACTGCTCACTAACCCCTAATTTATCATTTCCACAGCAGACCCAAACACACTGGATCCACATGAGCAGATTCTTTTCTCCTGGGGAGTAACCTCTTGCTCAACTTCACTTTCTGTATGTTAGCGTTGTAAATTAGTGCATACGGGAGAGTGTGCGTATGTGGCCTGCCCTTGGTATCTTGGTTTAATGTATATATGTAAAATAATTTTTAGAAATTACATCAATTAAATTATATAATTATAGAGCCTAAACATTATAACTAGTCACAGGTGAACCTAATACCGTTGATCATTTCTAATAAGGCCACATATCAAGGCATGGGTAGATTTGATGGCAAGCAAACAATAATTTCCATAATCAACGTGTTGGATCATGGATGCAGGAATAAAGATCTGAGTGACTTTGACAAGGGCCAAAATTTTATGGCAAGGTAACTGGGTTAGAGTATCCCTGAAATGGCAAGGCTTATGGGTTGCTCCTGGTCAGCATTGGTGAGAATTTACAACAGCGATCTGAGGAGGGACAAACCAGCAACAGGGTGTTGGGCGATCATCCTCATCGATGCACGAGAGCAATGAAGGCTATCCCGTCTGGTCCGAGCCAACATACTGTGGCACAAGTCACACAAAATGCTAATGATGGTTATGGGAGGAATGTCATAACACACAGTGCATTGCACTCTGCTGCGTATGGGGCTGCGTAGCCGCAGACTGATCAGAATGCCCATTAATGATGACTGATGACCCCTGTCCATTAACGAAAGTGCCTATAATGGGCATGCAAGCATCAGAAATGGAAGCCAGTGGAGGGAGTGTGATGCTATGGGCAATGTTCTGCTGGGAAAGCCTGGGTCTGGCCATTCATGTTGTTGGTAATGAGAGTGGAACAGAGTGCAGTTCATTCACTCCCCCCACCTACATTTTCTGCCAGTGCTGAGACTTGAACCTGCGACCTTTGGGTTACAAGACTCTCTAAAGATAAAATTTCCTACATAAAGTCAGAAACATTAATCTGATGCTGAAAAAACAGGTTTATAGACACATTATTTGTCACCCACCCAAATACACTACATGTGTATGACTGTTTGTATATTTATTTCTAGAGATGATAGCACACAAAGTTCACAGCGCCTCTGGGCCTTCATGAGTCATGGCAACAGTGATGTCATACACAGTCACCTTAACATGACCCCAGGAGGTAGGCACAGGAAATGCAGGCTTCCCCGAGAGACGGAAACCTTACTAATGCTGTGTGTGTTTGTGGGTGACAAATTGAGTTATATCTTTAAAAAAAAAAAAAAAAAAGGGAAATAAAGATGAGCAATTGTGCAGACGTGGGAGAATATGAGCTCACCTTGCTCTTGGCATTAAAAGAGCGCTCACCCACCCTAACGCGAAATATGGAGTCATCATTGTAGAGCATTCAACACCTGGTCACTTCAAGCGTTTTCTCTGATCAGACAGCTATCCGATCGTGAAAAGACCAGGTTTAAATGCTTTCGAGACAGATTTAAATGCAATCAATCAAACCACTTCAGCAGGTATTTTGAGACGCATTCCAACAAAACTGGACAAGTGTTAAGGTATCTGGTTGTTGAAACCACATGTGTTAATTTTACTCCTAACAAAATGGTAAAAATTAAAACGTGTGAGGGTGTATTATAGGCTTTAATGTTATAGCCCAGAGATGGGCACTCGCGTTAGAGACTCGGACTCAAGGCGCATTTTAACAGACTTCAGACTCGCACTCGACCTGAAATGACTCCAGACTTGACTCGACTTGAGTCGGAACACAAGACTTTGAATATTTTAAAAAGACTCAAGTCTTTTACCCTTAACTACTGATATAATAAATAAAGAATGTGTGTTGTATTTAAATGGTTTTATAATATATGCGTCACATTTCCTTGCGTGTTGAACTTGTGGTAGATCGGACTTTTGTCATAAAATTTGATTACTTATGTCCATGCACGTAAACTCCGAAATGTCATAAAAGTCCCATGCAACATGACGGGAGCCACCGTGCCATATGTTCTTTCGTTTGGGTTTATTATCACATCAGATAAGCTAGATGCACAGAATTAGGGAAATCAATTAAAGACACCGGAACAACATCATCAAATTTTAAGAGACATCGCATCCACAAAGGTTTGTCACATTAACTCACACAACTAGCTATTATACAGTGGTGTAGCTACATGTCTTATTTGGATTGCCAGCCTGTTAAAATATGAACAAAACAAATCTAGACTTTAAACCTAGCACTACGTTTTATCATTCTTTTCATATTATTTGCAGCTTTTCTATTTCTTAATGTGTGTCCATAAGAGAGAGAGATAGAAAGAGATGGTAATCCATTTATTACTTAAAGCTCATATTTTAACGTATCAAAATCAGCATGTGTAGAGTTTTTTTATTGACATTCTTAAACATTGCGAAGTTTGATTTTTTCTGATAATGACTGTCGTCAATAACAACGAAGCTGTATAACAAACCGTGACTCTTTGGCGCCATCTTGCGTCCACTTAGCGACTGTATTGAAAATGACCACTCGTGTTGCCAGGACGACTGTTTTGTACATTGTAATGGATTATAAAGTAACAAACTGGATGTACATTATCCCTTACATCAACATTTCAAAGAAAACAGATTATAGAAAGATCATATTATTTTGTCTATATAATACAACAAGGATAAAAAATAGGATTTGATTATGAAAATGTTTTTTTTTTTAATGACTCTAGACTCGACTCGGACTCATGACAAAAGACTTCAGACTCCAGTGATAAAGACTTCAGACTTCGGACTCCAGATTAAAGGCTCGTGAACATCTCTGTTATAGCCAGATATGACAGCGCCATCGCCACAGATATGGCCTGCCACAGATGAGTAGCTCAGTAACTCTTAATTTTACATATAGCGTGGGAATTGAAGATCAGATTTATATTCGTTTTGCAGAGACACATTTATGTGTAAATGGAAAAGTTTTAACAAATTAGATAACTCTCCTTTCAGTAAAATGCATGAAGTGACCGGGTGTAAACATGACCTTAATCCATATGTGTTAGCTTTGAGATCATCAATATGCTAGAAGTTGACAAAATTAAGTTTCTTTGAAGATTTATCCTGCACTACACAGATTTTTTTTGTCCAACTGAATGTCTCCTGAATAATGTCACTCCCCCTAATACAACCTGCTCATGGTGCATGACTAATGTAACTAATTCCCATTTATTAAAAACATAAATTAAAAAGATATAAAAAATATCAAAAATTGAAACTTCCCATTTCAAAAGGACATACATCAAGACAGGAAAGAAACTGGGCACTTTAAGCAGTTTCATGGGGTCAGCAAGTCATCTCTGCAGGGGAAGGACTACCTGTTCATTACCTACACACTTCAACTAGCCATCAAGTCCACTACCAGTATGTCCATCCTCTCCTCTCCATCCACTCCTGCCCTCTGAGGGAACCTCTTTCTGTTTTGCTGCTGCCAAGCACAACACTCGACTTTCCAAAGCTTCACGTCTGATTCTCACGCATGTCATCTCCATAGGGAGCGGACGGTTGAGGCTAACCGCTCACTCTCTGTCTCGCCCTCCTGCCATGTTCTGAATAACTTCTGCTTCACAATATATAAATGAAAATAAATAAAGGAAGTGAAGATGATAGAAGAGGAGGAAAGAAACAAACACCTCTCATTCTTAAAGTAAAGCTATTTAATACTATTCTGCATTATGTTGAATAAGTTAATTTCCTTTATTTCTTGTGTCTCTCTGGATATCTGGGGTGGAGAGGAGTTTCTGCCTTCAATTACAGGCCAAGGTCAAAGACAGGAGAACGGAAAAAGGAGGGTGGGGGGATAAGGAATGTGAAAAAACGATTGAGCTTAAGTGAATATAACCGGCAACATGGAAGTGACAGAATGGGAGGAGAGATAATGTGATAATGTGAGAAACATTTGACCAAAGTCCTAACTGCAAGTTTTAAACTTCGGTGTGTAGCGCCTGCTTGTTGATGATCATGCTTTTTGCTAACAAACAACCTTAATACCCTACCAACCAATTACAAACTAGGGCTGGGACAATAAATCGATGCATCACTCGATTCTGAGATTTTCCAAATGCAACGTGATTCTCTCTCGAATTGATTCGGAGCTTAGTTTTTAACAGCAGATGGTGCTCTAGACTAGTTTTTAACCGAATGCTCAAATGCTCATTGAAGAAGAGTACTTGTGCTTTTTGCTGAGTCTGAGAATGTACTTATGGAGACCCACAAATGACATGCAGGAGAAAAAAAAAAAAAATAGTAGGCTAAATCGTGCGCACAATTTACTAATTTGTTCCCTCAATATATAAATCGTGTGCACAATTTATTAATTCTTAGTAAATCAAGGGAACAAAATAGCAAATCGTGAGCACGACTTACTTTTTTTCTTGCTTGTCATGTGCAGGGCTCTGTATGTACTTGGAACTCAGAATGCTTTTATGATGCGAGTTTAATGTAAACAGCAATGTAATTCGCTTCAACCTTTTTTAAACTTTATGACTGATTATTTTATAGAAGGTTCAAGTGGTGTGTGTAAGGGATTGGAAACAAGCAGAATTTGGCTGTTTCTAAAGCACGGAATGCCATCTGCTGTTAAAAACTAAGCTCAGAATCGGTTTGAAAGACAATCACGTTACATTCGAAAAATCTTAGAATCGATGCAGAATCATTTCTGGATTCGCGATGCATTGATTTATTGTCCCAGCCCTAGCTAAAAACACTCTGAACAACTGTATAGCATCTCCCAGGGACCCCTTACATAGTTAATAAGCTGAAGGTCAAAGGTGAGTCATGAGAGAGCTCACACTTGACCCTTCAACACTCTTTAAAACAACATGGAAATCTCTTTCTGGACTTCAGGAAGCATTTTAGAAAAAAATTGAGTGGTCTAGAGCTGTAGTGTGAGTGGAGTGTTTGGGTGTTTAGCTCTATGAGAATGAGCATGCATGTGTATATAAGGAGGTGCTAGGTAAACATCCAAAACTGAATTTGCAGACTATTGGAAAAAAAAGTCTCCAAGAACACCCACAGAGCTGTAGACGCCAAACGGTCAAGCCAGTAACTACACCCACATGTCTGTGCGTGCGTTTGTGAATGTGTTCGAGTGCTGGAGCACCATAGAGCCGCTACAGGCACTTAAAAACAGCTCACATTCTCTAGCTAGCATCCTGAAATAGGGTTACAGATAGAGAAACTAGACCGCCACTATCAGGAGGGCTGATCAGTCAGACATAAACAAGTTTCACAGTCCCAAATTCTGTTAGTGGGGTCGATTTGTTTGTTTGCTTTTAGATTAAAACCTCCTGGAATTTTTCAAGCACCCAGAAAATAAAGAGTTCTTTTGTGAACTCCATCTTTGCGCAGAGGCACGCACACTCTGCTAACTTCTGCCTCCTGGTGGAGTGAGACGAAACAGCACATTCTTGATTAGTGACGCTCGTTACACACACACAGCCTACAGGACCAGAGAGGTGCTGCTGTGAGTCCATACAAAAATGTGAAAAATGACATAGCAATGGGTTAGTCAACCAAAAAAATCATTAGGAAAGACAAACTGAGGTTGTGGCTATACTAACAGAACACAGTCAAGATGACTAGACAGCCAGGAAATCAAACTTGGCATTTTCTTTTTTAAGCACTTTGTAATACACACTGCATTATATTAAAACAGATATTGCTTTTAAGGGGCAACAAGACATTGCCAGGTGATCAAATAAAACTTAAATCTTCATCTTACACATTTCTACACCAAATAGATCACTAATTACGGGTTGTGAGGGAGGAGGGAGTGTGGGAGGAAGAGAGAGAAAGAGTTGCAGGCTCCCAATCGTTCTCATCTCCGCATAGCACACATTCCATCTGCTCAACAGCTGGCTGTCTAATCCCTCTCTCACACAAACCTGTGCCTCCCTGAGAACCACTGCCACAGTGCGCTCGCTCTCACACTCTTACATGGTACAAGTGACACAGCCATTTGCACTAAAAACAGACATGAACTAGGTAATATATACACGCTATCACCTATCTATCTAGAAAAATAGAGAGATAGACAGACAGATATCAATCTAGAGATAGACAGTGTACCTATCTTCGTGCCTTCCTTGAAAAGGTCAAAATGAGGACAAGACGACATTCAGTCAAAACCATCATATAAACAGCTCAAGACGTTAGCATTGCTCATACCTGTTTTTTGATTTTCAACAAAAAGCATATACTGTAGGTATGTGTACATATGTGTGTAAACGTCTGATAAACTATTGTTTACTTTCATTTGAGCATCAGAGACCATCAGCCCAATCATCAGAAGGGATGTTTTTCAACAACTGCCAAGCTGGCATCTGTCTCTTGCCTTTAGTGTGCAGCTCTATGTCTCTAGCTATCTCCAGAGGGACTCTCAGTGGCATTCACTCACAGCAGAGATGCATGGCCTCACTACTGCCAAGGGACACAAGGATACGCCAGCGCTTCCTGGAAGAGAACTGGAAAGAATGGAGAAAGTTGGCAGAGGCTAGAAAGTAGGGATAGAGGGGAACGGAGGGAGGCGGAGGAAACGAGACTGCTGAGAGCTGCAGAGCGACTGAACCGGGGTGACCTGCTCTGGATGCCCAGTGGCACAATCTCCACAGGTGCCAGTCTATTTTTGTATTTACTTTGTGCCTACTTATAGAATGTGAATAAGAAGTATATGGAGCTGGAGGGGGGAAATTAATACTAAAATCTCATAATTTACATTAAACCTACTTGTACTCTTGTATGTTAATGTCTCCAATATTTTTGCTCTTCTTTTAAAATGTGAATCATGTGTAACAGGGCTTTGGACCATGTGAGTTTCAGGTTAGTTGACTAAACTTGCCCTTTTCAGCTACTGCTGCATAGTCCCTGAATATTTTATATGTGTTAATCTTGTTTATCCATTTGAAAACATTTTTATTTTGTGTGTGCGCATGATGGAGTAATAGTAGATTTGATTTGATGGATACAGTAGAACTCCAGCTATCTATGACCTGTCTTCACAGGCACAATAAGCAAAAAAACACCACTAATAACCCTGTCACAGTCAAACACTTCCGTTGAATCAGACGCAGTTTGTGCATTGTGTTACTGTAAGAGCCGCAAGAGGGACTTCCCAGAAAAACACACAAATGTTGATTTTGGCCCAGTTCTCAGTGCCTTCTATGGCAACTTCTTGAAAAGCAACCTACCCAGACTCGTAAGAATCTCTTGATAGGTAAGAGTTCTGGCGTCCCAACTGTAAATGACAAAGCACCGGCAGATAATAGAAAGGTCATGTTTAACTAGCTGAAGAGCTGGCATCCGGTTACAAGGTCTTAGCTGCCCTCGACCTTCTCATCTTATTCAGTTTCCCCAAGTTGCGTCACCCATCATTGCTCCATTGCATGCCGTTATCGAAGCGACCTCAGGGCATAACGTTTCTCAGTGACTCATATGTTGTGAGAGTGAATGTGGGAAACTGTTACCATTGTGGCAAAGACACAAAGCCAAGATTAAGGAACATCTGTTGCTTCTGGACGATAATGATGGAGTGAAAGCACGTGGCTGGAGGAAATGCACAGTGCCAAAGAGGAGCAGAAGTGAACATCTGTTTCTGCTGGAGTCCATGCAAACACACAAGAAGAGCTGGAGATAGAAAGGAGTTAAGGTTGAAGTGTTGCAAGTCTGAGACTATGAGAAGGTTAATCTAGTGGCTAGTCTTCATCTGCACACAGGCTTAGCCCCGGCCTTATCTAGTTAATGACAGTACAGCAGTAAAAAGCACAAATATCCTTGCAGCTTAGGAACTAAGGAGCTGATGGACCCCGGGATGTGGTTTCCTGCCTTATGTAACAGAGCTTCATGAGCGGAGGTGAGCGCGTTTGTGTCCACGGGGTGATGTGAGCAAAGACTGTCCAGGCGAGGTGCCGAGAGAGAACGAGTCGAGCTGTTTTCACAGCTCCAGGCGTGGCCTGGATCTTCAAGCTGCTATGCCAACAACAAAGTATTTTCGACAGCTGGAATGTCTGCCCTTTTGTTGTCCATCTCTCTCTTTCAATCCCTCCATCTCTCTCGTTTTGTTCTTTTTTAGTTTTGAGAGTTTGATTACACTATTGCAGCTTCCTCTCAAAAAGAAAAAATTCTTAACCTGATCTCCGGCGTGATCCGGGGAGCCAAGTACTCTGCATATGTGGTCATGATGATTTATGCCTATGAGCAAGGCTGCAGTGAGGCCCAGATGGCTGTAGCCCTCAGTAAGTGACGTGAGCTAGAACCCTCAAGTTTGTTTTCTATACTTCATCAACCATTCAGTCGACTCCACAGAGGAAGGCCGCAAGCTGCAGTATCTTGAGACTCGACCCCAGCGCCTTGCTTCTGGTGACCTCCACAAAATTCTACCACTTTGCCTACAATGAGTTCATTTACATGCAGGATTTTACACCAGATTATGCTTGATAACCTGACTGCATGTACAGTACAATCATTTGCACGCTTTAAAATGATAGTTCACTTAAAAATAAGAAGTAACATAATTTATTCACCTTCATGTCATTCCAAACCTGTATGACTTTATTTCTTCTGTGGAATATAAAAACTTATTTTGAATGCAATGGTTTTTGTCAATACAAAGTCAATAATGTTCAAAACCAAATGGGACTTTTATTCAAAAACCCCAAAACAAAAAAACAACTAATTTTTCAAAATATCATCTTTTGTGTTCCACAAACAAAAAAAAGTAATACAGGTTTGGAACGGCATTCGGGTGAGTAAATTATCATTTTTGGATGAACTATAATTTGTATTTTATTAGATCATAAACGGTTCCAGACGACAAATTTTTGCTCATTGTACAAATTTCCTTTACCACTTAATTCAACATCTGCTTACATTTTGATGTCAAAACTGGATTTTAAAATCTCTTGTAAAGATGCTTTTTCAGTTTTTCAATAAGCAAGAAAAAACAACCATCACAAAAACAACCATCGAACCATGTATAAAGTGAGACAGCAGCCAAAGTTATTGAGTAATAGCTTCACAGGCAGTCTTATCTCCTGGGAATTCTGCCACAGTCAGAATTCGCCTTTGATCCTGAAGATAGTGAGTGTGAGTAACATATATACACCACATGGGTGTATGAGCACTTCTTAAGCTTGTTAGACTGCAAAGGTCTATCGTGAACTGATCAAAGGATGGGTGGCTTGCGCTTCAAGAAGACAAATCACGTTTCCATGATGTCAGAGCGCAATGAGTCGAGTCTTACAACATCTGAATATAATGCTACATGTTCTGTGTGTTTAACACAATACACACAGACAAATTATTGAATGTGGAATGCCTTTTTTTTTTTTTTTGAGGGCCAAAGCAGCCTTTTTGGCAGATCAAATGAAAGAAGGGGTCATTCCCTTTGCCCCACTTGTCAACACTTGCAAATGTGCATGCATTGAAGAAACACCTGGGATCAGTGGCACATACATAATTTAAAGCTAAAACTTCAAGGACGCTGAAGGCTGAGAGAGAAAAAATTGTCAGAAGACAGCGCAGAAAAAAAGCAACGACCTTCTGGAGTATAGCATGTGTTTAAATAATTTAAAATAGTTATGAATGTATGCTCTGAAAAATGTTTATGTTAAGAAAATGTTCTTGAGAGCAGAAAACAGCATGTGAACACATCTTAAATGGAGCTTCTCCGATCAGCACTGCAGGGGGCCTGATAAGGCACATGTGGAATTGGTGAGGGTCGGTGGCCATGCTCAAAGGACCCCTTCATTGGGAGAATGTGACTCCACAGGTATGTGGGCTGCCTTTCAGCAGAGGCCCAACCTGAGATACAAGGGCCACATTGTGGGTGCTGGAAAAATGATAGCACCTTTGCGATTCCCAGCTATGCAGTTTCCGTGGCATGACGATCCCCTTTACCTCTATTGATGCACTTATCTTTTTCTTTTTAAGAGGAGAGAGAAAAACTTTATGGCCACATTGAGGGGAAACGTGCATTACAGATGGCTAATGGAAGCCGTGAAATATCAGAAGCTAAATATTCTAGACATGTACAAGATGATTTAATGTAACCACAATAACAACTATAATGTCTTGTGTAAACATTGCTGAGAATTTTTGGCACAAAGCAGAACATAACCATCTCACTCTGCTCTGACTCTTTACATTATGAAAGAACAAGACTTAATTGATTTATTTTTTTATTAAATAAATGATATTAAATAGGTTTAAATTAAAATAAAAATTAAAATATATTATTTAAAAAAAAAAGTTTTATTATTTTATACACAAAAGCTTTTTTTAAAGAAGTCTTATGCTCACCAAGGCCATTTATTTGATCAAAAATACAGTAAAAACAGCAGTAAAATTGTAAAAAAAAAAAAAAAAAAAAAAAAAAGTTTAATATATTTTAAAGGTACAATTTGTGATATTTTTTTCCGCTAGAGGTCGCTAGAAGCCTATTCAAAACAAAGGCGTAGTTTGATGACGCCAAGTTTTAGAGCGGAAATTTGGGACATGTGGTCTCCATCTCAACGGACGGTGCAAAAGAATAGGGATTGGAGTCTGGAAGAACTCATGTTCATGGATGCGATTATTAACGTTACTGTAGTATGAAGCAGAGCAGGACCGAGTGTTGCGGGAGCTGAACGAGGAGCTGGAGCGATTGATCAACACACGCCTCACGAGCAGCGGGACTTTTATTATGACACAGTCGCCGGCGCCGCTTCCGCTTTTCCGGTCATGAGTTTACGGGAGCTGTCCTTGTCGACAGAACCAGCGGCAGATAGTAAACAGTAATTATGTTCCATAAATAAGTAACACAATCCACCATAAAACGTGCAAGAAGTAAATAAGGAACTGCTTGAAGCAAGCTAGTGGTTTGCTGGACGCTAGACACTACTTCCGCATTTGTCCACGGCACTGTTGTCATGTGGTTTCTACGTCAGTAAAGGCGGTAACAAAGGTAACTGGTGTCATTGACAGGCGACTGCACTGCCCCGTGTCACTGTTTAGAATGGGAATTTTCTCATGATTTACAAGTAGTTGAAAACATTAGAGATATTGTTTGTAATCAGCTGGACAAAATATATAACACTAGCCTAGTGGTTTTTGGATATTTTACTGCAAAAATTTTACATATTGTACCTTTAAAATATAATTTATTCCTGTGATGGCAAAACTGAATTTTCAGCATCATTACTCCAGTCTTCAGTATCACATGAAATCATTCTAATATGCTGATTTGCTGCTTAAGAAACGTTTATTATTAATTATTATTATCAATGTTGAACACAGTTGTGCTGCTTAACATTTTTATGTAGCATTTTTCATGGCTCTTTGATGAATAGAAAGTTCAAAATAACAGAATTTGAAATAGAAATCTTTTGTAACATTATAAATGTCTTTATTGTCATTTTCGATCAATTTTGATTAAAAAAATTAAAATCTTACTAATCCCAAACTTTTGAATGGTTCTGCACATACATAAAAGTATCATTTCCAAAAAAGTGAAGAGACGAATTTAGAAATAGACCTGTTGACTAGACTACTGAAAAAGTTCTTACCTTGTAAGTCTGGTTCGCTGGATCTGGGGCTACTTCGAGCTCCACGGGTTGTTTTTTTAGATCCAGGACTGCTTCCACCACCTCCACCACCCCCAAGATTTCCGTGGACCTTGCCGTAGCCATTGTACATGTTGTTGCAGCCCACATTGCTCTTATAGATGGAGGGAGGGCTGTTTAGACGATTCTGACGCTCCAATCGGTCCTTCGTCTTTTTTGGTGGTGGTTTGTATGGCTCATAGTTCATCCCGTACACAGGAATTATCTCTGCAGCAACGAAACAATCAGTCAATCATGAAACTGCCATGTAAGTTGGGAATAGGAAAAATTCCGTTCCATTTGTCCTTTGAAGTAGGAAATTCCTAGACCCCAGTGGGAACATTTAAGTGGAATGTACCTTGAGTCAGAGTTATAACTAGGAAACATCAATAACTTTGACTTCAGAATACAATATGGCTTCTCAGCGCATCCACAGTAGTAATATGTTGTTTATAAGAACTTCTGTTTGTGTGTCTCAATAATGCTCTCAGGTGCACACAGTATTATGCAACCTCTATTTGTGGACATGATACTTCAGCATTATCTGTGCAAAGTACCACTTTTTTTATGTGTTTGTATTCTGAAAGAGCAAGAACAACAAACGTTTGCCTGGATGCGTCCATCTTAATTTTCTAACCTATGTACTTGAATGTGGTCGTCATTCCCAGCTCCTACATCCTTCTTCCAAGGTAAAATTGCATTCTCTAGCAAAAGTATTGTGTTGCGAACGCAAAGTTTGCAAAGGTTTTGCGAGAGAGTGCGAAACATGAGAAACTGCAAAGCATTGAGATTTATTTTTTTCTTCCCATTTCATTTTTTATTTTACCATCACCATGTCTCTTTAGTGCAGGGGTTCTCAACTCTGGTCCTCAAGAAACACTTTCTTGCAAAGTTCAGCTCCAACCTTAATCAAACACACCTGAACAAGCTAATCAAGGTCTTCAGGATTACTAGAAAGTTCTAGGCAGATGAGTATGATCAGGAAAGTGGACCTAGAGTGGGCCAGAGTTGAGAACCCCTGCTTTAGTGGCTAAGCTATCACAAAGTATGATTTTCTTTTTAATGAGTGTGGACAAAAGCTTATCAGTTTTGGCTGTGGAACTGAAATATTATGAGATTTTACTTGGTATTGAGTCAATACCAGAATAAGAGGAGAGTAAGCTGTGATCATATATGCACTCCTACCTTCATTGTACATAGGCGGGATATGATGATGATAGTACTGGTGGGGGGGAATGTCCCCAGGGCTGACGGGTGGGTAGAAGGCCGTGTGTGAGTTGGGAATAAAGGGTGGTGGGGCCATGTATGGAGGTAAGTGATGAGTTGGAGAGATGGCTGGAGAATAGCTGGGAGGATAGCATTCTGGAGACTGAGGGGTGACCACCACCCTCCGAACACCTGTGTTGTCCTCCAGCACCTTTGGTGAGAAACAAACAAGATTTTTTTTCATGTTAATTAATTTGCCAGAGCTGAAAATCCTGAAAAAGTGTTACCGTAAAGTGTTACCGTAAATATTTATGCAAGGACCTGAAATATCAACGCAATATCATGAAAAATTAAAGGATTACTTCACTTTGAAAAGAAAATTAGCCCAAGCTTTAATCACCATCAAGCCATTCTAGGTGTATATGACTTTCTTCTTTCTGATGAACATAATCACAGAAATATTAATAAATATCCTGATGCATCCAAGCTTTATACTGGCAGTGATAGAGATCAATGAGTATGAAGCTGAAGACAGTGCTTCCATTCATATCAATCCATCATAAATGTGCGCTCCACATGGCTCCGGGGGGTTAATAAAGGCCTTCTGAAGCGAAGTTATGCTTTTGTGTAAAAAAAAATATCCACATATAACAAGTTATGAAGTAAATCATCTAGCTTCAGCCCAAGCAGCACAAGTGAAAAACTCTTGCAGTTCACAAAGCTTACGCTACATCCTAAGCCTTCCCTATTCAACTTATGGAAAAAGTGGAACACCATTTTTTTCGTAACATCAATACAGAAGGTGGTCTGGCGGAAGCTACATATTTTACTTAACTTGTTTAAATATGGATTTTTTTTACTATGTGGAGCACATATTTATGATGCATGGAAACACTTTCTTCAGCTCATACTTGTTGGTATCACTTACTGCCATTATAAAGCTCGAATGCATCAGGATATTTATTAATATTTCTGTGATTATTTTCATCACAAAGAAGAAAGTCATATACACCTAGGACGGCTTGAGGGCGAGTAAAGCTTGGGCTAATTTTCATTTCAAAGTGAACTAATCCTTTAATAACAAGCATTATTATTTCATAATACTAAGAGTAAGGAAAATACTGCATTGCAATTATTAAACAGTACTCCATCTCTCTGACCTGCAGATCCTGTGTTTACATGTGTGTATATGGCAGCCTGTTTGACAGGCCCATCAATAAGCAGACAGCAGTGTGAGAGAGAGGATGTCAAGAGTGATCAGCGAAGCTCAGATCAAGTTTAGCCTTGCTGTGCATTCAGATGTTGAGCACACGGTGAGAGACACTGTTTCATTATGCATGTCTAAGAGAGACAACAGACTGACTGAGGATAAGGAATGTGAGTTGAGAGTGGGTCAGTGTTATTTTAGTATTATTGAGATACTATTAAATTATACATTTCAATCAGTTTTTATTTTTATATGTTAATTTTAAAGTTTGATTAATATTGTGTGTGCTTTGTCATTTTATTTATTTTTTTAAATTTCAATTTAAATGTCTATATAGTTTTTATTTCAGTACATCAAATTAGATGAAATGTAAATTAGTAATGTTGCTTTGGCAACAAGCGGAAAAAATAAGTTATTGTAACATTTATTTTATTGGTAACACTTTAGTATAGGGAACACATATAAACTATAAACTACTATTTTCCCTCAATAAACTCCTAATTTACTGCTTATTAATAGTTAGTAAGGTAGTTGTTAAGTTTAGTTACTGGGTTGGATGAAGAATGTAGAATAAGGCATTAATATGTGCTTAATAAGTACTAATAAATAGCCAATATTCTAGTAATATGCATGCTAATCAGCAACTAGCTAAAACACCCTAAAATAAAGTGTTACCATTTTATTTCAAATAACCTTTTTTAATGGTTTTGGTTTTAGTTAATTATAATTACCCTGCTCTGGGTCTCCAAATATGGTCTACTATGACTTTGTATTTCAGAAATGTTAATCCTTACAAAACATGTTAAACAATTATGGAGGAGACAATATGAAGGAGAACCCTATGACACTGCCAGATGCTGCAAGGTCAAGTGCGACAATATGACTGCTAAATATCAGAGGCTGTTATGATTTCATATAACTTAACAGAGGTGATCTCAACTAGCCACCAATTTGGAGAACTGTAATGTACAATAAGGATAAAATAATCTGAAAAGAAAAAGCTGTGATTTAAAGTCTGTCTACATTCTGGTCTCCTGTTGTTAGCCGCCCACAGCTCTGACAGCGCTTCCCGCTCCTATTTGGCACTGGGCTAAATTAAACACAGATACAATGACCTTTGGACAATTAGCACATTCCTTCAACTACCACAGGAGGGGTGAAGAGTCATGCCCATTCAAACTAAGAGGGCATGATTTTTAAGTCAAGTGGATTTTAAAGTAAAAAAAATCTAAACTGACTTATCCATGCACATCATTTTTTAAAATTCATGTGCCCTCATAATATTTAATCAAAATAACTTCCTCTCTCTCATGCAGCGACATCTCTTCTCTTCTTTGAGGATGTGTTTACTGGCATGAGATCACAGCAATGGCGAACTACAACCATCCAACGATCCAATCATTGTCTTGTTCGAGAAGAAGTTTCACTCTGATATACGTCACAATTGGGAAGAAAAGCCTATAACAACTTCCGTTTCATGCTGACATTTTAACTTTAAATTAATAAATAAAGAAAAAAAATAATGTGCACTATTTTTATGTTATTTTCCCACAGTTTCACAGACAAGGCCTAAGTCTAGTCCCAGACTAAAATGCATGTTTGAGCCATTTTAACTGAAAGCAATGTTAGTGCCATTGTTTTATGTCAAGATGCACACCAGTAACATTTTTTTATTCTAAGGCACATTTATAAAAGCTACTTAAATGCCCTAATTGATAAAGGCCTAATCCTGGCTTAATCTAAGCCCTGTCTGTGAAACCAGGCCTTTTAAGTAACATAAATTAAAACCTTTTTCCCCCCTTTGGTCCTATCTCATCTTACCAAGCCGACTTAGTGAGCCAGGATTGCTACTGGCACCCCCTCAAAAAGAAAATAGGTGCATGATGCCTTTCTGTTTTTCTACTCAGAGTACAGAGTACAGAAAAAATTAGGAAACCCACTATAAGTAAACAGAAGCCTAATCTGTATGTGTTCTAGTTTGCCTTTCTTGTAAACAGCATCACCAGATAACCTTTACTCATCATTGGTTACAGGGTCAGGTGGGGAATATCTCCCCAACTTTTCTTGGCCCTCCATGAGGGCCAATAAACCTAGAGGTTAAGAACAACAGGTCTAAATAAATAATCATGTGAATAAAAAAATCAACTATAGTCAATAAAACAAATATTCTTAATAGTCCTTTCTAACACCAGTATAGAGCCAGAAATGGTATTTGTCAGCTTGTGAGTAGATGCTGAGGTGAGGTCTGTTGAACTATAAATGAAGACGTAATGTAACCACTAGGCTCCAGGCCCAGATCCTTTGTCGTGCTGATTGTATCTCTCCAACAGCTACTGGTCAGGGGTCTGCTTTCATGTCTGGCCGATCATGAGCAAGATAAGAATTACGGTTTGGAGAGCTCATTCCAGAGCAGCACTTGCTACATATTGTTTACTCCTCTCATCTGCCAGATAGGAATAACCATGCGGTTTGGAACTACGACAGACTCTTGTATAATGCTTAATGGATCATAACCGAGATGTAAGAGCCCTGGACAGGCCACAGGTCTCACTTACAAAGGTAAGAGGATGGGAGGTAGTCGGTCCTGTGGGCATTATTGATTTCTTTTTTTGTTAAAGATAGAAGCTTTCACACTGGCAAGCACATTCTCAAGTAACAACTCTACTTATTTATAATGTGTGGTGTCATTTAAATGAAGTGTATAACAAATATTCCAGCTCATGTCTATGGACATGTGGGTATGTTGTTCCTGGCTTCCACTGAGAGGCTATTATGGTTTTCTTGCTTCCTTCTTTTTGGATACTGAGGGAAGAGCCAAAATAATTGTAGTGGAAAAAATACATACATATTATAAATTCAGCTTGAATATGGCTTAGGAAAGGGGGGGGGGGGGAATTATTAATGATATTATTTTGAAATATTGCACTCACCTGGGAGATGTAACCAGGAGGCACATGGATGGGTGGGATGGATCCATTGGGTGACATCATTGGAACCTCTGCAGGCCCTGTGAATATAGGAAAAGAAACAAATGGTCAAATGTATGTTTTAAGGTATGCTAAACATACCTACTTTACAATCACTTGAGGAAAAAAGGCAAAACAAAGGACCAGAATGTGTGTTAACAAGAAATGCACACTCGTCTTGATAAGTTGACATGGTTACCACAGTTTGTTTGTGAACAACTGTTGTCTTGGCCTGCTATGTTGCTTTTGATTAAAACAAAGTAGAACTATTTATATATAATTAGTAATAATTATAAAATCAAAACAATCCTGGTACACATTATCCGTGTATTTTCTGGAATCTCTGTGTGAAAGGGGCTTGAGTTTGACATTAATCAGCAGGCTTCTGCAGAAAACCCCACAGATTTCCACAGAACTGGGATGCATGCATGTCATTAAATTCTGTGAATGTTCAAGAACAGTATTCCTAATTCCATTTAACATATGTTACATGCGCCATGTTTAAATAAAAAATTCGCAGATTCTGTCTGGGCCTGCAAAGCAGCCAACTATCCATTGCTGAAAATTATTATAAATATATATCATTCCATCCTCGCTGGCAACTGGCATAACTACAAGATACCAACCAGCAAGGAATAGAACACACAAACAAACAAAGCAAACAGACAAATAAAGGCCACCCCACTTGGCACAGCACCGAGGGCTGTGGGTAATGGAACTAGAGCAGCCCAGACAAAGTATTATGGAGGACTGGAAAGGACTCAAGCAGCATGGAAACACTCCTGTTGCTCTGAGGACCTCTCATCAGGCCTGATTTACTGCACATTCATTCTCCAGATCCCTTGCTCACTTTGATTGTATGACCGATGGGATCACCGTCGTTCATGACAAGTCACGCTCCTGTTTGAATACTTGCAACAAATTCAAGCCCCACTGTGAGATTTTACTCTAAATAAACATTCACTTTATTTGTTAACTAGTAGTATCATTTTCTCAAAAACATTTCAGAAACAATGACTAGGTTGTTTTGTTTATACCCTAAAGCTGTTAAGCAAGATAGAGAAGAAATGGATGGAGTAATGTATCATTTTAACAGCGTTTCCAAATGTAATGTGCAGATGTTTTTAAAGACCGATTCAGCAGCGTAAACTTAAACCTCTAGGATTAAAGCATCCACTAGTTAGTCTAAAGTAAATCAGAGACAAATCCTCCATTAGCCATTTTTAGATTCACTGGAACAAATATATTCAAATCCAAGGCAAATCCAAATTGTGTTGTTGACTTTTCCACTGCGGTCTCTCTCTGCTCACGGTAGCGGAGGTCTGGCAAAACCTGGTAAAGACATCGTCCCCCCCTGAGACAGCAGCAGTCAGCTCTGCAATGCTTTGGCCAGTATAAATCACAGGATGGACTGTAATGAATTCTACAGTTCATTCTTCATTAGCTGCCAAAGCCTGTTCACAACAACATTGCTAGTCACAACTATGTCATATCCTGAAGGAACATTCCAGAACTGCTCAACTGGAACATTTTTCATGAAAGAGGTGCTAGAATTGGAGTGAAAAGTGGGATGAATCTATCTCAGAAGACGTTACATGCGTAAAGTGTGAAAAACAATTCCCTTTAAACAATATAATGGGTGTAACACTATCAGATCTTCAGCTGGAACTCATTCAATAAAGCTGTGAGAAATCAGGGATCTTTTGGATGTTCTAGATCTCGTCATACCGTTCTGATTGGAAAGTAGCCTGACTGACTCTTGCTATAGAGTGCAATAGTTGGGTTCCAAAAGTAAAAATCGCATTCATTTTCTCCAATATGGGAATTAATTTAAGACCTTATAAACTGCAGAGGATCCACTACCAATCAGGGAATCGAAACAAGCAAATTCACACCAAATGAATTCTTTAGCGCCTGCTCTTATCCATGAAGCAGTGCAAATTATGTAGAGTCAGTTTCCCTAAGCCCTAGGGAGCAAAATACATAAATATTTTTGTACAGTAAATATGTGAATAAATGAAAATAGCTTGTAGCTAACATTTTCTAAAAAGTAGCCTGACTGTATCCAGCTATTTACTGCTAATAACAAACTCAAAACCGTAGCCTGACTGCAGCTAGCCACTTATCGCTTGCAGCCAACTGCATTTTCAAACGAGTAGAGAATGACTGTAGTTTAAAATCATGACTTCATGAGTAGTTTGTAGAATGGAAAGCTACAGTATTAAAGTGTGAGATGATTTGAAGAAGACTTTGTGAGGCAAAACTTGTAAGGTAAAAACTGGTGAACATAATTAACAAAATCTTACAAGGCAACAGCGTATCAGGAGGAGTAAAGGGGTTTCAGAAGCTGTTTTTCCAGAAACAGCTAGACTCCAGCTGACTTCAAAGGGCTCTTTTTTGGTTAACTGGTGAGAATAGAGGAG
Source organism: Chanodichthys erythropterus (assembly GCF_024489055.1). Classification (NCBI taxonomy): domain Eukaryota; kingdom Metazoa; phylum Chordata; class Actinopteri; order Cypriniformes; family Xenocyprididae; genus Chanodichthys; species Chanodichthys erythropterus. The sequence continues at coordinate 27,842,067 of NC_090236.1, read as the reverse complement.
GAGTCCTTACTGGAAGTGTGTGTACGTGTACGAGTGCTGCACAACAGGGGCCCTGTGTGAGTGGCCCTAGACGGTGACCTTGCTAGCAGAACAAATCCTTGTAGAACAAATTAGTCTATGATGATAAACACAAACAGCTTGTCAGTCAGAGCAAAGTCGAATGAGTGGGTGTTTGCCAGTCGAGGTATATGTGAGTATATAAAAGTGTGCAAGTAGCAGTACATACAAGTTGTGTATTTAGCCATCTTTACTTAACTAGTACAAGAAATCAAGGTCTGTCCTGTGTACACTCACCCACATATAAGTATTACACAAACAACTGACACAAATGTACTAGGATCATCATAATAAGTGAAATAATCAGCAGACGGACAGGGAGAGCTGTGGCTTCTTCAGATTATTCCTGCTGACGTAAAGGAAATGGATTTTGCGCTCAATCCAACTGCGTGTGGGGATCTTGAACATCTTGAACCAATAAATAAATGATGTCTGTGAAAGTTGTAATAAATGATATAATTTTCTCTATTTGTAAGCCATGGCAAAGGAAAATTAGGCAACTAGTCGTGGAAAAAAATATCAAACAGTGCTGAGGAGGGTTTATTTCTTCAGGCTTGGCTATAAACCTTACCAAAAGTGGTAATGCCAAAACTGTCAAAAGATGAGATACAGTTGCTTTTGCCTGTAGAACTGTATAAGCTGCGGTATCACCATATATTTTATATTTTTATATTATATTTTTATATTTATATTTATATTTATATTTATATTTATATTTATATTTATATATATATATATATATATATATATATATATATATATATATATATATATATATATATATATACGTAAAATAATAAAATAAAAGGAAAAATAAAAAAGGAAAAAGAGGAATTATATTGAATTTAATACTCCTGACATGATATGGTACTCCAGTACTGCCAGAATACGTTTTCTTTGTACTGTTGTGTCAGAAGTACAGACTGGAAACAGGATGTATGCGTTATATGAGGGACCTACAGTATGCTCTGGAGAGTCCATGATGAGTGTCCGGCACATGACTACGCAAAAAGGAAGAGAAAGGCTCTATATTTTAATGTGAAATACATTATTCATCCCTTCTTTCTTCCACAATGGAGCACGGGGAACACATGTGGGCCTAGGGGAGTCAGTACGCTTTAATGAAGCGTTCAGTTTGAGGCAGAGAGCTGCCTGGAGCCACGGTCAGGCCTGGTGGAGTGTGAGTTGGTGTGCGTGCCGAGCACACAGAGGACGCCTTTTCAGCCCTGCGCTCCCTGATGGCGTACTGTACATACACAGAGAGCACTCATGTGAAGTCTACACTGAGCCCACACTGGCAGCTTTCTTTCATCCACTCCACAGCAATGCAAAATACATCTCTCCAACATGAGTGTCCAGAAGCATGCCAAAGATCGGAACCGTATTCTCCATTTATATTCTCATAGCTAAAACATTCGGTGCTTTCGAAGCATGCTCCATCCCAGAAGTACACTCTAGTGCTTGTCAAGTACTGCTTGCTTGAGCAGATAGATGAATGATGGATGTCATATTAGGTTTTCATATGGGATCTTCAAAAGGACAAACTGGCCAAGGGAACTATGTAGGGCTTTTGGCTCTTAATCCGGGCCTTACACCAATCCGGCTGAGCAACATGTGTCTAGTTTTTCCTAATAATTCCTTACAAGAAATATTATGGTAACAATGTGAAGCATTTGGAAAGTCTAATTTATTCACAGGGAATTGATTTGTTCAGAAAGTTCAAAAAAATTTGTGTTTGGTCAGCTTTTGTTTTTTTGCTAAATAAACAGCTCTAATGATCTAATAATTATTAAATATTTTTGATTACCTTTCATATGATATAGTCCCTATCAAAAGCTATGAATAAATGTAATCTAAGAACAAAACAAATAAAAATAAAATGTAATATAGACATCAATAAAGACATGTAAGACTGAAGTAATGACTGCTGAAAATTCATCTTTGCCATCACAGGAATTTATATTAAATTGTAATAATAATATTTCACAATATTACTTTTTAACCATTTTTGTTAAAATAAATGCAGCCTTGGTTGACATGAGACCTCTCCAAAAAACATAAAAAAAAAAACTTTACATTTAGCTTAGAAAAACAAAAAACAAAACAAAACATGTATATCAGGATGGGACAGTATTTTACAGACTGCATCAGGCAGGCATATGGGGTACATGGAAAGCAGGCAATTTGAAATATGATTAGAAATTCAAGGGCGTCAGGCAGGTTAATCTGGAAAGGAATGTCTTCCAATTTATCAGGCCCGCTAGATATGGGAACAGCAGATTATCCTCATTCTAAAACATAACTATTACCCAACACACACTCTGACAAATCTACATGAATATGAGCAGCATTGGAAGGCTGCAGCACTGATAACAGGTTTCTAGGTTTCAAAAGGGGTAACTGTGTCTTCTTATAGCACTTTCAGAATACTGGAGAGGGCAGTGGCACTAAGCGCTGTTGTCTTTCCAATCTCAGTGGCCAGCTCTCTTCTCTCTCCGCACAAGAGGCTCCATTCAGGGGCCCGCCACTGAGGCTCCCAGCACAGAGACAGCAATATGCTCCCAGTTGGCAAACAGACGTGTGTTTGGACAGTCTCTGTAGTTCTCTCCACTTAGCAAACACCAGCATTCCTGCAGCTCTGCAGCCAACAGACACACACACACACACACCCATAGCACAAGAAGAACCCAATGAGTCCAAGTCTAAGTCCCTCAGCCTGACCTCCATGGCAGCACCTGGTCCTTTTCTCCTGCATCAGCATTAGGCCTTCACAGATCCACTGGAGGTTCTGCTGTGAGCTGAATGCTCAAACAAGCCTTTATCAATATATACGTAGCCTGGGTCACTCCAATAACACCTTAGTGATTTTGACTCTCAGAAGGGAAGATAAAAAGAGGAATAACAGTTCCTCAATTTAAAGTGATAGTTCAGCAAAACGAAAGAAGGAAAGAACATCTCTATTAATTACTTACCCTCATGTTATTTTGTCTATGGAAAGGTAGACATTTTTGAAGAATCGTTAGCTCTTGCCATACAAAAACAGTTTGCAGGGGCTGTTTTGAAAACATAACACCGTTTTGAAAACTGTGTTATGTTAATATTTTTTTATATTTTTTAACATTTTTACTTTTTCATGATTCTTTAATAAATAGAAAGAAAAGAACAGCATTTAAAAAAAAAATAGAAATTGTATAGAAATAATAATAGAAATAGAAACAATGTAAAAGTCTTTACTGACTGCATCTTTGCTGAAAAAAAGTATTAATTTCTTTCCAAAAAAAAAAAAAGTTGCGGACCTCAAACATTTGAAAGTTTTTTTTTTTTTTTGTAATTTTAAAAGTAAGTTGTACTGCACAGTATTGGTCACTCATAAAACCACCTTTTATTACAAATATTAAAATATATATGCTTGTTTTATAGCAACATGGAACACATAACTTTGAATTGCAATATTTCAATTAATTGAGTCAAACCAGACTATAATTAGAGCAAGAGAGAGAGGCAGAGCTGGAGAGTGGAAACACTGTCAACTTTCTTCCTTATATCTGGAGTGAGAATATTTTCCATCCTAGACCTTTACCCAGCCAATAAAATGCTTTAACATTCATTATTTATTGAGCGAATGCATCAATTTTCCAACAATAAAGAAATTTGGTGGATATTTGTTTACTTTCACAGCAGCCCTGAGGACATCGATGTAATTTTTATGACATTTCAATGAGCCCCTGTTGGAGGTAGAATCTATAAAACCATATTTGATTTGGCATAGAAAACTCTGAAATTCCTGCCACAGACATCCAGCCTAGTCAAGAGGCTATAGAAATTCATGCAGAGCACAGCCTATCCTAAACCATCCATCCCGCCAGGAGGAATTTGGGGCCTGAATTATGCTAGTATGTCACTCAGCAAACCTAAATTAGTCAAAAATGTATCCCCCAGCCAGCAATATTTCAGTCAATCACTTGATGGGTCACTGCTATATTCAGACACAGTCAGTGAGTATTATATTTGGTTAGTCAGTCAGTTAATCGGTCATCAGTGTATTCAGTCTTTCAGTGAGTCATCAGTGCTATATTTATAGTCAGTTAGTCAGACCAATGAGTCTATTACGCAGAAGATTCAAAGGGCTTTATGATGAGATGATGAAAACCTTAAGAGTCTTGCCCAAAAAAAAAAAAGATATTTTAATTTTGGCATTTGAGTTCCTAAAAAGGTCTAAAAAGCCAAATGACCTAATCTTAACGTGGAAGATCAATTTGAAGCGTGCCAATAACCACAAACAAGGTTAGCGCAGTCTGACGTGTCTGTTGTGACTGGATAAGAATTTAATGTGCTTGACCAACTACAACTGGCTGACAGTCACTGACAAGTTTTCATACAGCAGAGACCAATTAATGCAGTTTGTGTTTCAGTCTGGACATAACATTTATACTTATAATGAGGGTATCACATTTGATAAGTAAACACGTGTAGGTCCCTGAGGCGTCCATTAAAAAAAAAAAAAAAAAACCATACATAACGAAAAAAAAATTCTATTTATCATTCTAAAATCTGACATATTGTCAATGGAAAACACTATGACGTTTCAGACAACATATGTGTGCTAACAGAGCAGGGTACAGTTTATCATGTTGCTTTGGTCGGGTTTTGCCGAGGCACGTTCAGTTGGACAGACAGATGAATGTCAGAATTAAAGCTGGGTTTGCATGTCTGGATTAGCACAATTACTAGATGTCAACTCGAAAATTGTACTTTGACTTGCTTACGCCCTTGGACTCTGAAATGATTCGTTCTATGGCAACACTCATTACACCAAAATGAATCCATGTGAAGCTTTGTTGTTCATGGCAGCAAAATACAGTACTAAATCATATTAATGCACTTTTCTTTGTTCAACCAGAAATAAGTGTCAATGTTCCTAACAACCTTTAACTGCTAAAGCTGCCTATAGTTTGTTTTGAGCTAATGAATACAACTCATAGTTTCCAACTTGAAAAAAAAAAAAAAAAAAACTGTTCATATCTTCATCAAAATCTTAACTTGCTACTCAAAAACAGGTCATTTCAATAAATCCAGCATGATGTGAGTGCACGCAAGCTTGTTTTCTCAGGCAGCAGAGTTGTTAGCAAAGCAGCTACGGTGAATATAGCTTGCTAAATGTTTGTATTACAGCCTATAGGGATGTAACTAGCATATCCCCACAATATTCGGATTAGAGATCAACTAATGTGTTTTCAACAGTTTTTGCTCTTAAATTATATTTGGTTCACTAATCCCTGAAAAAAAGTATGCATGAGACTGAATGTGTTAGCATGATGTTGCTTTAATCAACTTGATGACATGCATTTGCTGTTGCACAATGCAGATGGAGAGTGTCAGACACGCTCAGTGTCGTGTTTACTGCTGCGGTTGACTGTAAAGAGAACTTAAGACAAGCTTCAGCACAGCTGCAGTCTGTAGGGAACATCCTCTCATACACACACACATTAACACACACTTTTACTTACACCATCATTAGAAAACTCCATTCGCATACCACATGGTGCTTTAAAAGCTGCTCATCTGTCACATTAGAGGAGTACAAATGTAGTCAGGCTCTTTAGGGAGAGAAATGGGCCCATAAAAGAGTGTGATTTAGAAATCCAGTAAAGAGCTGCGCTCATCATCTCTTCCTGGCAGGATCTCGGACTTGATTCATCACCAGCTCCATTAGAATCTCATCAAGTGTATTATTAGAGCAACTGATGAGTATCTGGTCCTAACTAAACTAAACTAAGCATGACTTGGGATTAGGCGGTGTCACTCAAACATTTTCCTAAGAGATTTCTGGAACCAATCATCACAATATCTCAGTGTTTCTTGCAGATTCAGCTGGATTTGAAGCCTTATCTACCAGGCTACTTTGTGAAAACATAAGGGAAAGTGCAGGAACGAAAAACATCCGATGATTTATAATGATGTGTTTTTGAGGTCCGGAGGCTTAATAACAAAAAATGAAGTAGCAAAGAGGTTGAAGCAGAGGTGAAAGCTGCTCGGCCATACTGCACACATTTATCCCTTTAATGAATGGCAGACGTGCACACCGCCACAGGCAGGGCAGGGTCGAGACACAGACCGCATGGTATTCGTCACATCTGACTGTGCACGCCTAAGCTTGCTCAAGACACTTTCCTACTTACAAACACTTAAAACATCAAACAAGCCCAAATAAAGAACAGTTATATCAATCCACTAAAGACAAAAGGGTTTGCCCTTTGACCTAGAGGTCATAGGTTGATATCGCTTTTTTGCTACCTGTTAAAGCATGGACATCCGGTCTGTCACAATCTATATGTAAGAATTTTAGCGGATGTGTCTGAAAAACAGAGACTACACTAAAAAATAGGGATGGGAGCGGATGGTCGCATAGTTTGTTGTTTGATGATGAGGTATTTTGGCCAGTTTATCTTCTTTTCTGTTTTTTATTAAGGTACTTTAAATGGGCAAATTTAGAGATGCAACTTCAGATGGGGTTTTAGTGTGCTGATGGTCTAAAAAAAGGGGCAACCATCTTCATAGATTTATGAGAAGTGCTTATAAAATGGCTGTTGTCAACAGAGAAGCTTTTAAGTCTTCCTGCAGTTTTCTGCCAAAATAAAAGCTTGATGGTTTAACGTTTTTAACGTTTTAGTTGTACTGCATTATATTTTTCTTAAATACTCTTACTTTACAGTGAAATATCACAACAGCAATATATATTTTATTTTTTAGTCTGCATATATATATATATAAACTGGAGCTCAAGGCCTACTACTAGGCCTACTACTAACCAACACCACAGAGACAAAAACAGAACATCAAAATAGATGTATGACAAGATCTCAGTGAACATTCAAACCCAAGTCAACATAAACATACCTACACACCAGTACATTTATAGGAGATGACATCCCCTCTGCCCCCTTGGTATATATTCCTTCACTCATCAAATTTTCTTTTTCTCTCAGTCGTACTCACTCAAATGCACACATGCCCTGCAGGAGCAGACACTGAGCAGCTGCTCGCTCCTGCTATAGAAACAAGCAAACGCTATGTTTCCTGAAAACACACTGTCAAACATGGCTCCCAGTCATGAAGAGTGTGTGCAGCATGGGCTGTGTGCTGGGTGTGCTCCTACACGTCTGTCCTTTTAAACTCTGGCAGCTTCAGCTGAATGCTGCACGTCTCCACCCAACTCAGTAGCCAAGTATCTAATACCCTAATGAGGACACTTATTATTCTCTCTTACATGTCTGCTAAAGCTTTTACTTGTATTTTTCTTGTTCATAAACACTGTAAGGGATCACTATTATTGTTCAAACTCCGAGTTAGGTGTTTCAACACCATTTGTGCTACAGAAAGAAATTATACCTTAAACCTTGTGGCTCGTGCTACTTTTAGTAATTAAACTAGATGTTTGCCTGCTGGGAAACAAAACAAGAAACGGCACAGACTGAACCCTCTTGTTGTATTCATTGTATTTAAAAGTTTGAACAAAAAATATATATTTTTGAAAGAAGCCTCTAATGCTCACTAAGACTGAATTTACTTGATCAAAAATACAGTAAAAACAGTAACATTGTGAAATATTACCAGTTGAAAACCATTTTCTATTTCAATACACTTCAAAATGTAATTTATTCCAGTGATGGCAAACCTGAATTTTCAGCATCGTTGCTCCAGTCTTCAGTGTCACATGATTCTTCAGAAATCATTCTAATATGCCGATTTGGTGCTCAAGAAACATGTTTATCAAAGAAAGAAACATTAATAATGCTCATGAAACATTATCAAATGTTGAAAAGTGTGCTGCTTAATATTTTGGTGAAAACTGTGAGATTCTTTTTTCAGGATTCTTTGATGAACAAATGTTCAATTATTTGAAATAGAAATTGTTTGTAACACTAACATTTAAGCCAAAATAAAGAAGAGTTTCACTGGATCTCTTACAGAAACAGGCTGCATACACACAGATTCTCCTGGTGGTACTCTATTAACGCACCTACATAAGAAGAAACCATTTACCAAATTCTTTGAATAATCATACTAGTAGTAAAAGTAAAAATGTGATATGGTGATTTAAATGTCGTTTATGTTTTCACTTTGAGGAGTGCCGCTCCAGCGTGTATGCGCTTCGGGTGATCGATGCAATTGATCTCAATTCTAATCGCAATGCATGTTAAAATGATTATTAAAATTATGTCCTCATTCACTCACCCTCATGTCATTATTGCATGGCACGCACATACATTTGAATGTCCAGTTCACAGTGTGTGCATTGATCAGTAAATCTGTTCATCATATAAAGCGATTGTGTCTTTTCAGAAGACTTGGATTAAACCACTTGATTGTTTTTATGGCGCCTATATGACCTTTTTGGTAGGGCTGTCAAACGATTAATCATGATATATGTGGGTGTACTGTGTGTAATTATTATGTATATATAAATACAAAACATCTATGTATATATCTGAGAAATATTTACAAGTATATGTATTTATATTTTTATATTATTTTTTATTATATATAAATACATTTTTGTACATAAATAACATTTCTCTTAAATATATATATTAATTTATATATACATATTATTTACACACATTACTCACACATATATTATGCAAACTCAGACTTATTTTGTATGCGATTAATCGCGATTAATCGTTTGACAGCCCTACTTTTTGGGATCTTTTAAGTTTTAGGGGACAGTACATGGGGGGGAGAAAAATCCAGAAATCTCTCAAGTTTCATAAAAAATATCTTCATTTGTGTTTGGAAGATGAACAAAAATCTTATAGTTTTGAAACGACATGAGGGTGAGTACAGAATTTACATATTTGGGTGAACTATAGCTTTTAAATACATTAAGCTTAGTCTTGGATAAAACTAACTCTTTATTGCAAAACATTTCGTTCACATCACCGATACAAGTTGTTATATCACGTTATATCGATAACTATATATCGTTACACCCACTGTCACTTATATATCGTAACACCCACTGTCACTTATGAGCAATTTAATGCATACTTGCTGAATAAAATTAATTTCTATCAAATAAAACTGGAATTTAGAATGGAAATAAATGGTTATTTTCTAAAAACAACGGTAATATTTGTTATCAACATTAAATTGATGGACGCTGTATTCCTCTATTTACCACAAATGTATGAACTGCAGGTCAATTTGACCAAAAGCACACTGTAGAAAATTACAATAAAAGAAATCACCTCAAAACAAACAGCAGGCAGCAGTGCATCTCTACAGCATCAAAACGAGAGAATCTAATTGAATCAACTTTGTCCAATACTACCTGCCAGAATCCTCTACATTAACTTTATCAACACAGAACCCTGCCCCATTGAAAAAAAAAAAAAAAGCCCCATACCTGCCCCCACCCTATGAAAGAGCCCACTGAAGTATGCACACCCATCCTCACTCACAGACAGGTCAAACAGCTGTAGAGGTATAAGGCCTCGTAAAGCTGAAACCTTGGGAGCATGTAAACCTTTGAGAGCACATTGCCCTGAGGAGGGCCTGTTCTCTCAGTGAGGCCCAGCCCCGGCTCTTCCCTGCCAGCTCAGTTTTCTATTACCCTTCCCCTGGGACCGTTCCCCTGTATAGTAGGCCTTTGTGGGAAAGGAAAGCCCCTGAACCGAGACTGATCCCCCCCTGAGAACACACGCCCCTCCTGTCTTACTCAGGCTTTCTCTATATTTACAAAGATAGCTCATGCACGTGGACAAAATAAATGCAGCCTAAAATAACAATAAATGTGCACTAAATGTATTTTATGAATTGATGAAGTGAAATCATGAAATGATGGCCTTTTCAAACAGGACATTTGTTTCTGAACACAGGGCACAGTAGCACAGGGCATACAATATCTCAGCAATGCGCAACATAATTCTCCAAAGTTTCAACCATCAATCACATATATATGACCACCTTGTTCTGAATATTAATAACAATTTGTTGCATTAATAATTGCGTTAAAAACAGTTATTAATGTAATAATATTTACAAAATTTGCTATTCTTATGAACTTTCTATTCAATCAATGAATCCTGAACAAATGTATCTCAGTTTCCACACAAAAAACTAATAATAAAAGGAAATGTTTCTTGAGCAGCAAATCAACATATTAGAATGATTTCTGAAAGATCATGTGACACTGAAGACTAATGACTTAGCCATCACAGGAATAAATTAAATTTGAAAATATATTAATATTTCACAATAACATTTTTTTTTAATTAAATAAACACAGCCTTTCAAAAATCTTAGACCACAAAACTATTGAACGGTAGTGTGAACATGCTCGCTAAATATTGACATTGCCATCAGCTGTTGGAAAACCCATATCCGTTGAGCACTAGTCAAGAGAGTGGCGCTTATGAACTTTCCCCATTAACTTTCCCCGGACGTGTTGCTCGTCTCTGAAAGATTTCCTGAAAGCTAATGGTGTATATACATGCAGGTGCCTTGACAATACAGCTCTGTAAATCTACTAATCATAAATCGCATGTGTGTACACTCATGGGTCCATGCTGTTTACATGTTGTATGTGAGTGTGAAGGGTTCTGAGCCCAGAGACTCAAGATTTCTCAGGGATGCCTGTGTCAAGCTGGAGTCTGTGTATATTCCTGTCCGTGTGCAGATGAGCAGGGAGGACCGAAAGAAAGAGGCCAGAACATGGGTGGTCCTTCACCCTTCCAATACAACTCCTCCAACAAAACATAAACCAACTGGACCTCCAGGGCCATGCTCGTCCTCCATCTATCAGCCTGGTACATGCACCACACCAAAAGTGAAAGATCTCCCAGAGAGCGTTAGAGGGTGATATATGGACCTCAGCAGGGCCACAGAGACACACACTTCATGTCCTGTAAACACTGCAGAAGCAGCAGGCAGCCCAACTTAGGCAGATACCCAAATCAAGAGCAATTTACAGATTTATTTCGGCCGCTGAGAAAAACAGGCACTCAGAGGGGAGAAGCATTAATCTCTAGGAGCCGTAATATCTCTCACCCTCTATCTGTCTCTTAAACGATGCTCAGTGGCAACTCCCTGCTGAAAAATCCAGCGAACACCAGCATGAATTTCCATGCTGCTTAATGCTGGTCAAACGTGTGCTAAAGAATGAACATGTTCAAAACAAAACAAAAAACAAAAACACAAAACAAAAAACAAAAAACAAAAAAACCAAAAACACAAAAAAAACAAAACAATAAAAAACAAAAAACAAAACATAAAAATAAAATAAAAAAATAAAATAAAATGTGCAGTCATTAAAATATATTAAATAAATAGGGATAGGGTTCTACCATTAAATAATATAAACGCAATTATTATTATTATTTTTGTTTTAAAACCTAATAGTATAAAATATATACCTTAATTTCAACAATCACTTTCCACTGGCAGAGTATAAACACATTTTGTAACTGAACAAAGATGTAATGACCACTAATCAGACAACCAGGTACAGTTGTCAGCCAATAAGAATCCAAAAATGACAATATTTACTATCACTGACATGGTCTATCACTACTGTTGACCAGCTGATGATCTTCTCACAACATCCTGCCAATCGCACCTTCTCTTTCCGGAAAACGTCCGTGTGACCATCTCTCAGTGAGGCACCATGTCCGGATCGGATGTCTAATCCATCTCTACAGTTACAGTTCCATCTCCTCTCCATGCCTACAGTCCCAATCAGTCATCTTTCTCACAATAACTGCATCTCAGAGCCTCTCCCCACCTCATGCACATCACAACAGAGATTATGACATGCTGAGCTGTGTCATGTTCTCTGGTGAAACCTGAGCAGGTGCTCTGGAAACCCATCTCTTTTTGTTGTCATTCTTTTAGGGTGGGGATAAAGACGTGTCTGAAAGAACAGACAAACCTAGTTAAAATAAGAAAACAACAGCCTGAAAACTGCATGTAGATTTAACACTTGCTTCATGCCCCTCTCGCTCCCTCTCCTTTGCCTCAAGAAAAACCACACATGTGGTGACCACATTGAGAGGAAACAGCAAAGCTACAGTGCGGTGGAGCTATATCACATTGCTGCTTTGTTTTGGGTGCTGACCTACATACAGGGGCGTACTGGAGAGAGGAAAACACCCTAGTCAACATTAAAAAGAGGGAAAGGGTGGATGTTGGGACTAAACTGGTGCTTGACCTATCAGACACCCCTTTTCAACGAAAATGGTCCCTGCTATTGTGCCGGAAGCAGAGCTTGTTTCCACGGTCTTGAAAGTTGAATCATGACATAACTGACCGTTATAACAAGACCACAAATAAACACCACATTGTAGTCTTTGTTTACGAATGTTATGAGCTTGAGCATATTTTAACATCCAAAGTAATTTGATTCAGCATCGTAATGCCATTAGAAGCTGCTTTTGAACAGACAGGGCTCCAGACAGTGAATTTTTTCCTGCTGGTGCGAGTACATTTTGTTAGAGGTCGCACTGGTGCCACCACCAGGTGGGCCAACTGATAAGAGCTGCCATTTGTGCTGCATATGTGAAACATCAAACGGCAAACGAAAGCGTAATGAAACTGCGCTACTCATTTCAGCTGTGCAGCGTGGACCGTTTATCAGCTCAGAGAAATAATAGACAGAACAGCACAAGCTCAGAACAGGTACTCACGGGCTGATCTCAAGCACGTGACAACATTGCTACACAGCGCTGGGAGAACCAGTTTGAATTCACCGCAGTATTAATAACATTGCTGCAAGATCTAATGAGAAGCTTTCAAATACAGTGCAGAATTCTCTGTTAAGAACCATTCAAACAGTCCTGATGCAGAATCAAGGAGAAACATTGTGCCATGAATGACCAAGTTCAGTTCACAAATCACCAACATTCACCTGTAACCATGGTATTGTGGCAGAAGTCAAATGGTGTTGTTTTTTACATTATTCTCAGGGTTCATACAAATTTTTAAGAGTGAAATTCAAGCACTTTGAGGGCTAAGTGCTTCACACTTTTTCCAGCACTTCAAAGCTCTAAATATTATCCAATTTTAATGTTATTTTTAATGTGATGATTTATAAAACTAAAAGTTTAAAGATGTAGGAAAACTAACACTTTGTAGCAAACAAACATGAAACTACCACCAGTGTTGTAGTACTCGAGCCTCTCTAGCCATATTTGGTTCCTTCACTGAGTGCCTATTTCTTGACGGAAGTAAATTTAATAGATTAAATCTGTTTAACACCCCAACCAATCGTGATTTGCCTGGCACAAGTTCAAATTTCATTAGACAACGTGAAGTGGAAATTACATGGACAGATGAGCAATTTCTGCTGTTTGTCTCATTTTAAAAATTAAATTGCATCACTGACAAAATAGATGTTAACTGACAACAAAGCGAGAAGTCGCATTAATGGTAAGTAATTTTCAATTAATTTAGTGTTTAATATACATCGTTTAGCATCTGATGAAACTATCATAGTTAGGCTAATGAAGCCAAAGTGCCACCTACAGGCCTATTATGTGTAGGCTGGTGAAATGGTGACGTGAATATTACCTTTTTTGATCATTTTTAGCTTATGCGGCATTACGAAATAAGTGTCTTATGCTCATCAAGCCTGCATTTATCTAATCAAAAACAGCAAAATATATATTTTACAAATATTATTGCAATTTAAAATAATAGTTTTCTATTTGAATGTACTTTAAAATATAATTTCTGATGCAAAGCTGAATTTTCAGCATCATTACTCCAGTCTTCAGTGTCACATGATCCTTCAGAAATCATTCTGATATGATGATCAATTTTCAAAGTTGGAAAGTGGAGTTGTGCTGCTTAATATTTTTTATAACATGCTGTGTTCCTTCAGGTGATTGATTTAAAATCTTTTATTTAAAAATGTTAAAAATAACAGCATTTATTCAAAATGGAAATCTTTTCTAACAAACTGCCTTTACGCCTGCTACTATGTGGCCTTTTTACCCTAAACTGATAATATTTTTCAAACCAATATCACTCTAAGGCCCAATCCCAATTCTACCCCTTACCCCTTCCCCTTTCCCCTTCCCCTTTGTTTTGCGCGTTCACGTGAAGGGGTAGGGGTAGGGGTGTCCCAATTCTCATTTGGTTGGAGGGGAAGGGGGTAGGGGGAAGGGCCAGGTAGCCCTTCAAACGAAGATTTTTCGGGACCACACTTCAGACGAAGGGGTATGATAAATTTCCAACATGGCCGACCAAGCGAGCAGAGAGACCCATAAATGTAAGTATTTTTTTTACGGTAAACAGTATTTTAGTAATAAATAATCACTTGTTTTATGTTGCCTTTAATCTTGTGTTCATGTATACAGTTATGTTCTCCGAAAAAAAATTTGTTAAAATCGCTATGAAAACAGTTCGCTAATGTTTTTTACTTTATGATAGTTCCACAACAATTTTGTTTATATTTTATTGAAACCCGCGTTGATTTGACAATATAAATTCAAATCCGGTGGCAGCTAACTTGTCTTTTTGCCGCATGCCTGATTAATGAAATGTTTTGTTGTGGTTACGTCCATAAATACGTTACGTTACATGATATAAACAAAAAGTGCATTCAGTTTGCGTGCTTATTCATCAGTATTGTATGTTTTGCATCAACCAGGGACTCCTGAGGAAACACGCAGGTTCGTCTCATTTGTCTTATGCGAAGAACTGAAGACAAATGCAAAAAAAAAATAGCTGTCGCCCAAGCAACAGAGATCACTACAGCTATCGATGGCATCTTAAAAGGCCAATTCACACCGCACCAACAAACAATTTTTTTTAGCGCGACCCTTTTTATTAACGAGACCCATAAGCATATACAACCATGTAGCTAAACAAGCCAAAACGAATTATTAAAAACGAAACTGAAGGTAAACCTGCGTTGCTCTCATAGTGGTTAACGTTACCTCTCTCTTTCGGTGAAGTGGAGCAGCTGCTCTTGCTCAATGGCACGGATTGCACTATGGACTATTGTACCTTTTGTATATATTTTTTAACAGTATTTTATTTTTTATAATGAACAAGCTGCGATGTCAGGTTTCCACTGCTCCAATCAAACAGCTGTCTTTGCAGGGGACTTGCCTCATCGTCATGGCAACGGTTCGTGGCCAGGTCAGATTACGTGAGTTTGTTGCCGTCTGTTGGAAAACTGTTCACACCGCGCAGACATTCCACGACCCGACAAACGCCGATTAAACATGTTCAGTCAGGTGAAAACCGACTCCAATAGACGCCAACAGGGGTATCACACCGATCCAACAGACGAGTGTTGTCGGTGCAGTGTGAATTGGCCTTTAGAAGTGTGTGATAAACATCGGCGCATCTATGACGTAGGAGCTAGCGACGACTTATGATGACGTGTAACGGTCTAGTAGTGGTGTCCCAATTCTTAGGGGAATATTTTCAGCCCTACCCCTTGACAGTCTGTTTCAAGGGGCAAGGGGAAGGGGTAGGCGTAGGGGTAAGGGGAAGGGGTATAAAATAGAATTGGGATTGGGCCTAAGTAAATAAAATACAGTGTACATGCCATGGTATATTTGATGAGTATGGTACCAATTTTATTGTTTCCATCAAACATATACATATTCTTTTAGGTCTTTAGATTTCTTTAGGTCTTGTCTCAGAC
Source organism: Chanodichthys erythropterus (assembly GCF_024489055.1). NCBI lineage: Eukaryota > Metazoa > Chordata > Actinopteri > Cypriniformes > Xenocyprididae > Chanodichthys > Chanodichthys erythropterus. The sequence goes on along the minus strand of NC_090236.1, from coordinate 27,826,349 downwards.
CCAACCTTATGTGAACTTGAACTTGCCTTGGACCTCTTTGGTCTCGGTCTCGACTCGGACTCGACCCTTTCTGGTCTCGGTCTCGACTCGTATTCGACCCTCTCTGGACTCGGTCTTGACTCTGACTCGAATGAGCTGGTCTCGACTACAACACTGACTACCACTATAACCAGTAGATGGCTGCAGAGGAGCACTTATTGATTCTTATAGATCATTACCACTCCCTAATATATGGAAAAAAGTAGGAAGTCACAGTCTCATGAACAACAAAAACTTTTCTTCCAATTGTGACTATATTACACAAAAAGCAAGTAAATAGTACTCCTTTTACAATCACTTAAGATGTCAGTATGATACTATAGAGGAACAATGGTACATTTAAAAAAAAGTAGAATATTTACATTTTCCCTACAAACATTCATTATTTTGCATGTCACTGTTAATAAAATTTAATTTTATCTGCATAAAATGCAGAACCGATCCAAACTGTGCACCTATTATTTTTAGTTGAAGTAGTAGTAGTAGTATTAAAATTATAACTATATCAAATATTTCATTATATGATTATACATTTTCTGAGTAATTCAATCGAAAGTAAATGAATCAATCTTTTAAAATATTATTTAAAATTTAAGTTATTTATTTAAATAATAAACAATTAATGGGTGGCTAGGACTAGGCCAGGGAGAAGGAAGGAAGTGGACATCAAAAGTGTGGTGAACAAGATGCAGATGTGTACTCAGGTCTGTTATTGTTGTTAGCCTGTTGTTGCTGCTATTGCTAGCCAATCACTGTTAGAGTAGTGCTATTACATATGAGAACACTGAAAAAGAGAGGGGGAGAGCAGGAACTAACTGAGACAGGACACACCACTGAAATAGCGGTGGGTCAGACAGAGTAAAGCATGAGCCAGATTTACTGCTGCACACGACATCACACAGACATACTAGCACAAAGTGCATCAACTGCCAACCCCATTTGGGTTTCTTGAATGTTTCCTGGCAAAGCAGACATGAGCAATCTAAAAATGTTTCCTCAAAGAAAGAGGAGAAAATAAGAATCAGCAGACAACTGGAGCAGGACTGAGTTCTGCTCACTCTGAGTCAGAGCTCTCACAGGCTCTCAAATTACTTGTAGCATTTAAAATGATTGATTTTGTGCCTTTAATTTAATTAGACAAAATGGTATACAATGAGAGATGACATGAAAAACAATTATAACATTTAATATCAGTTTAATGTCAGTAAATCCTTCTCAGTTTTGTTTAAGCACTCTCCTAAAATATCTGATAATAAGACAGGGCATTTTCAGATCTGTAGATCATTTGCTTTGTTCCCGAAACAGGAACTTAATTTGTTGCATGTTGCATTTTCTTCTTGGTTTGGTTTGCTTTCACAAGGCAACATTTCAAAGAATACCAAAAGTTGTTTATGCAAGTCACATTTGAGTAAAACTGTCCTCTTATTGGTCAGAGATACATTTTATATACACATAAAAAAATAAAATAAAAAAAAACATCTGAGAAAATAGTGGTACTTTAACAAAACATACTGCAACTCCATTCAAACCTCCTGAGTTATGAAAGAGCAACCTCTGAACAATTATAATTTTACTCTTGGAGAACACAATTTTCATATTAAAGCATCCTCCTTCAACCTTGTAATTGACATTCCAGAGCAAATCATCAGTGTTTATCCATAATTACAGCTCACCTCTTCTCCAGCAGACCACATGGAGCTGGGCTGTGAGAGAAGCTTTTAAGAGGCTGAATAAGTGTGTCAGGAGTCGTCTCTGCTAAACGCTGTCTTTTTTATTGTAACCACAGTTGCCTGGCAACGGTTCCTGCTCTTATCTTGTTCCGTCTGAGTCTGATAAGCTACCGTGAGTGCGAGGTGGATGGAGGTGTTTTGTAATAGAGAGCGATTTCACCGCACTGAGAAAATCATGAGACAGATGGAGATGTATGCAGAAAAACAGTGTAGAAAGGTCCTCCAAGTACAGGAGGAGGTTATGTGAAGGGATGGAGGTAAGAGCAGAAAATAATGTTTGCAACAGTTTGAATCAATCTTTTTTGAGTTATGACAATTTTGAATGAAATTATGTTCAACCTACAAACTAAAGTGATTTAGAGGAACTTACTAATCTATAACACAAACTTTTAAGTTGATTACTCAGTCCAACTACTTGATTTTTGCCCTCTAACCAATTAATCTAAACTATTTCAGTTAAAACCCATAAATATCATAGTACATGCTAAATGTAACTTATTTGGCATGTAAATTTAATGAACAAGTAAGATATTACATTAGCACAGTCATTGCGTATAGACTCAATTTAGTGTTTACCTTCATGTATCTACTCTTCAGCACAATGGTGACCACAAAAACTTCAACATTATACAGAAACTCTTTTAAATACACTTAACAGCATTATACACCAACAGGTCTTTCCTTTCACTAAAAAACAAATAAAATAACACTTAATTTCAACATTTATTCTCTTTATCCAGTCTTATGCTAAGCATGCTGAGAACTCAAAATCCACTGCCAAATTTGGATTTTATCGAAAGTTATCCATTAAGTTACAACTTCTTTTCTTCAAAAAAAAAAAAAAAAAAATATTGAGATATTTGAGAGTAAATTACACACAGTATTAAGTCAATGTAATAATCAACATTATAATGTCAACAGAACTTAAAAATACAATGTTTGTAAATTAAAATGTTTAATTAAATCAATAAATTAGAATTTTTGACTTGCAATCACGCATTTATCTAAGTTGTGGTAACTAGCAGATCTCCTGAATTACTTTTTAGAGTGTGGAGATGCAGACCCATAAAAAAGAAGAAAAAAAATATCTCTTTAATATCTCATTTGTTTCTATTTGCTCTCTATTTAATGTAGCAATTACGGTAAACAAAGACCAAAAAGATACTTCCATAAGAATGGACTAAAATTAATAAATAAAAACAAAGTAGTTCTCATTATTGAAACTGTATCTCTAAGGCAGCATTGATGGTATCATTTGAGATTTTTGGACGACAAGATAAAAATGGAGAGCTAATGAAGACTTACATAAGAAATGGGGACAAGAAAAAAATAAATCTTTTAGTTTAATAATTTTAGCTTAGTGTCTTTAAGAAAGCAATGGGAATAAATGGGGATAAATAGAGACATTTGCTTTTCTTGTATCTCAGATGGGTCTCCTTTAGATTTTCACAAGCCAGATATTATTTCTTATATTTCTGATCAAATTCTTCTGAGACTTATCCAAGTTATCTAAGCTACGCCATCCTCGTTGTTCAAACAGCTCTGCTGTACTCTTGCTTTAGGACAACAATTATCTCATTTGTTTCCATTTTTATTTCTCCTAAGGAATTCTGAAGAAACATCTACAACAAACTTGACACTTTAATGGAACCCAAGTGAGAACTTCATGAAGCCTCCAGTGAAATGATCATTTCCTCTGGAAATAATGAAAGGAGAGGAGGGGAAAACAATGCTGAGTCAAGACTTTTCCTCTGACCTCAATATTTATATTCTCACTTAATGGGGGTGGGGTGCAGATAAACAAATGGACTGTGTGAATGTGTTTCTGTGTAGTTATCACCAGGAAATAGGCTTATCTGCCTCAGTAAACAATACATACACTTCCGAGAGGAAAGTTGTGGACTTCTTAACAGACACTTTCCAAGAACACAGTCACAATGATTAGGAAGTGCTCCAGAGGTACCTCCATAGTCTGAGGATCAAAAGGAATAGCCATCACCTCAATTTCCATACAGGTATGTTTGAACTTTGCGGAGGGTTTAGGGCCAGTGGACATTGAGAAACAAAAGCATGGTGGAGTAGTGAGAGTTAGCAGCCAACCCTCCCTTTTTAGGGCCTATTTTTACTAATCTGACCTATTTCTGAGTCTGGAGGAGCTCCAGAGAGCCAGGGCTTACGTCATGTCTCCTGGGCCTGCAGGCCTGCCTTTGTTCCCCACTCACCCTGTTGAAGGGTGGAGAGTGGAAAAAGGCACACAAACAACAATCACATAGCCGCTAAAAGTAAATCAGCAAGATGACAGTGTGAGATGTGTGTGTATTCAATGTCTGGGCTATGAAGGAACCCAACACATCTGCTCTTTCACAGCTCTGGAGACTGAATGGAGGTCTCAGTTTAATTTAAGTGTCAACTTAGCCTCAGATGCTGCTTCTAAAATTCCTTGAGAGAGAGAGAGAAAGAGAGAGAAACAGAGAGAGAAAGATGCAATCCTGCTGGAAAATCCAGCTTAAGGTGGCAACTGTGTTTTGGAATATGGCAGCTGGTTTCTAGCAGGTTCACGCTGGACTTTTATTGGCAGACTATTTATGTTTTTAAAACAACAACAACAACAACAACAACAACAACAACAACAACAACAACAACAACAGCAACAACAGCAACAACAACAACAACAGCAACAACAACAACAACAGCAACAACAACAACATTTATTGGTATTTATATGAAACCTTTAGGATCTCATTTGACATTTTTACCCACCACACACAAGATCCAGTTTCCAACTTTCAAGTGACATTGGAAAACACTGAGGCTGTGTTCGAAATCGCCCCCTATGCCCTCATTCACCATTCCCTACATTACTCCACTGATATAGTTTACTTAAAGCAGTGAATGTAAACGAGTGAGTGAATTCGGACACTGAGTGTGCAAGAAGAGCTGCCGCTTTTGTTTGTGCTTTTGAAACTTGGCAAACTGGCAGCTCCAGTAATAATGAAAATATTGATCTTATCTTATCTTGAAGCATAAACCTTAATTAAACAATTTAATAATCAATTAAAAAGGAATTTATAAATGTATGATATTACGCTGTACACACATTGGACCAGAATGGATGGATGGATGGATGATTCAGATGGAGGCGCCATCTTCTGGCAAGATGCGGGAATTCATTCAGCATGACGGTCACAGTATTATGGGTATTATCTAGCCGTTGAGCCAACTGTATAAGGACATTTCACGATTTCAATCATCATGCAGTAACCAGCATAACACTGAACACCCCCACCCCCCCTCACATGGGTCATGATTTTAGGAATTTCGGATTAATCCGAAAGAATCACATCTATGCTTATGTTGTGTTTGAGATTGTTTGAGACCACCTGCTCTAAATGAATATATGTGACTAATGTTTCACAAAGTTACAAACAAAAATATGGCGCAAAAGCATGTATACTGTTTACAACATGTGCGTCGGCGCCACTTTTTCATACACATACATGTATAGTTTTTTCTCTAACTGAAACAAATAAGCTCGTTATATTCTGCTAGGTGAGACCTTTTTAACGGTATATGACAAGTCTATGTATTATGTACGATGATTTTACAGATCAAAATTTCATGTAAAGCAGTTATTTTTTTCAAGCTGGTGGTCATATTTGTGTTGGTTGAGCAAGTGGTTGTTATGTAACGTGATAACTTAGTAGTGGACCTTGCTTCAGATTAAGATGAACAATTAATTAATTGATCGTTAATTTAAACAACAATCGATTATGGGACTTTATGCAAATTTACATCCCTACTTCCAAAGCAAAAAAAAAAAAAAAAAAACTTACTGACCCCAGAGAGAATATGACATTTCTCTTATGTGTGTGAACAGATGTAGACACACAAACACACACCTTTGTAAGGATAGACGGGGGAGTTTAAGCATGGCATGATTGGTTTTAATTATGGCAAGGCATTTTGTTGCGGTCAATTAACCCTAAACCTGGTGACTCATTGTTCCCAACAGCCACACACACACACACACACACACACACACACACACACAAAAAAACACTCTCTCTCTTTCTCTCTCGCTTTCTCATAGAGAGGTGTCACAGCTGGAAGTGTGTAAACAGGCCCATGGAAATGAAAAATAAGGCCGAGAGCAGACGACTTCCTGTTTCAAAGAGAAAGTGAGGCCAGTCTACAATCCAGGGTTTATTGCTGAAGCCGAACCACACACGAACACGCACACACACACACACACACACACACACACACACACACACACACACACACACACACACACACACACACACACACACACACACACACACACACACACACACACACACACACACACACACACACACACACACACACACACACACACACACACACACAACTGATGCTTACACCAACACCTGGATTAACTCACCCAGCGCTCAAGAACAAGGCTTTGGATCTCAGAAATGAAGTGCTAGAGACCAGCTGAGACCCTGTTTACACCTGGTATTAATCCAATCACAAATGCCCATCATTAAATACAGGTGTAAACGGTTGTAACACATCACGCAGTAACACACTGACTGTGAGGGGAAATATGTCACAGAAGACACATTTGAGACATATTAATACCAGTCTTGACCACAGACGGATCTTAATTCCAGGTGTAAACAGACTTAATACTCTTCTCTCCCTGTGTTTGGCAGACTTTTAAGAAACAAACTCAAGTCCTCTATCATCAAGTGGCAAAGAGAGGGAAAAAGAGCAGTTTCTCTTATAATTTTCTTCATCTATGTAATGACTCTGCTCCCTTTCATCATTTAGAGTTTACATACCTAATCACTTTTTTCTTCCTTTGTATAAAATTTTGTTGTTATTGGCTGTAGTCTCACCAACAAAGGTTTTCCGAAAGAGAGAGAGAGAGAACAAAGAGAGTTGGCTTAGAACTAGAAGTAATTGAGCAAGTGTACACGTGTACACAGCAGGGATGCAGCTCTTTATGCATTTATTTATTTACTTATTTTAAAATCAACCCAGTGTGTATTTAGGCCAATATAAAAGGTTATTTTTCCAATTAGAACAATATAATCCTTTTTTTCCCTAATGCCAATTTTTATTAGAAAATTACTCAACCTTTTTGATGTCTGATTTTACTTCTCTACAACTTTTTTTTAAACTAACTAACTAACTAACTAACTAACTAACTAACTAACTAACTAACTAACTAACTAACTAACTAACTAACTAACTAACTAACTAACTAACTAACTAACTAACTAACTAAACTAACTAAACTAACTAACTAACTAACTAACTAACTTGGCTGACATTTCCAGTTGCTTTCCTTTCAGTCCTGATATTTTGTTAGAATATTGCAATTCAATTTTTCCACTATGCTTTTAAAGGCTTTGTCAAACATGACAAAATGCTGTTTTATTCTATTTATTGTAATTTATTTCCTTTATGCATAACACCTGGACTTTGTAAGCGCCTGAAAGCTTTTTGTAAGACCATCATCCTTTACAGTCATGCCAATAATGCTTTGCTGATTCAGACACTCTAAGAGAAATGAAAAAGAGCACTGGTGGAAAGAGAGTACTGTGTAAAAGGGATCAAATGCAGGTGTTACTGGGTGAGGGCAGTCATGCATCTGTCACAGGGAAATTTATATTTATACTGCACACCTTCAGAAAATTACTGCAGCTCTCAACTTCATTAGTTCATTGATTGTCTGAACAAAACAAAAAAGTAAAGCTCATATTTATATATATAAGAACTAATGTGTTACTTTTTGTCACTGATTTTTCTGTGTATATTGATGCTTTGGCAACACTGTACGCAAAACAATTATATAAAGTTTTGATTTTGAAAATTAATGAGAGAAAGGAAGGAAGAGAGAGCATGAACGAGAATCTGAACTCTTTCTCTCTTGGGATCAAGGAAGAGGGACAGACAGCACGTGTAAACACAGCCTCTGATGATGAGCAACTCGCACCTCATTGTGATAAACAAGACCCCGCTTTAACCTTTATCTGTGAACTGACTTCCTGTAAACTTTTGGCAGCGCCTTCAAACCCTCGTTCACTGCGGCAAATATTTAACATACCAGAAAACAAGATCAGGACAGGGTGAGCAGATAACAGTTAATAAAGTGAGCCCATGATAGCACAAAGTTTTACATACAACTCTTCATGAATCAAAGAAAACACTGCAATGAACTTCATACCAAATCTCTCAAGCAAACAACAAATTTCTGAACTCAAGCGCCACATTTGGTCAGATCTAGACAGAAACCGATCCATTTTTATCTAGGCCAACCTGAGGAAGGTTTCCAGCATAGAGAGTCTCAGTTTTAATAACACATTCCCACATTCCCCATGCCCAACAGTGGAGATAGGAATAGAGAGCAATTTCATCTCTCCTCATTATATATATATTTCTTTTGAGACAATACACTGTTCTTCAACTGCTTGTGTCTACAATCACCATTGTCTGTCCTTGATAAGCTGAGTCCAGATAAATGGTTTTCCCTCTTTCCCTCCCACTTTCCTTCCTTCCTTCTTTCCTTCCTTCCTTACTTACTGCAGCCTTTCATCCCTGCTATAATCAAAGGGAGGTGAAAGGAAAATGGTCTATTCAGGCATTGGGAAGTCCATTTCTGGCCTTGTTTACACCTGGTATTAAGATGCTCTTTGGTCGGATCACAAGCGGACGACGCAAAATACAGGTGTAAACAGTGTCTTAAATGTTTCGAGCTTGTCCACTTTCAACCACTACTAGAGGTAGAAAATGCATTCGACCGGAAAGCTTTTGTAGTGTAGATGCTCATATGGTCAAATGGGTTCGAACAACCACAAAAGATCGCCTACTCTCTGCCTACTGACTTTAATTTGGTTTGAAGACAAAAATGTACCAAGCACAATGTTCTCTCATCATTCCTGATTTGTAACATGGTCTTGCAGCTATCAGAGGAGAAACAAAAATTATGGGCCCTATAATACACCCAGCGCAGCGCAAGTGTGTTTGCTAGTTTGCGTCCGGCGCCGTTCGCGTTTTCCCGTTCAGCGCCACGTCCTTAAATTACTAAATTCATTTGCACCAGTTAGTGCGCCCATGGGCGTGCTGGTCTAAAAAAGAGGTGTGTTCAGGCGCACTGCCGGCGCATTGCTATTTCAGGGAGCTGAAAATAGACTGCGCCATAGACCAACTCAAACCTGGTCTAAAGTCAATGGCGCAATATTTTTTTGTTAGAGCGCGTTGGTAGAAACTGCGCCTCTGGGCGTGTCCACAGTGCGCGTTGACTTTGCTTATTACACACAGGGATACGCATCACACAAACATGCCAAATATTAAAAACAAAAGGATTACAGTGTAAAAGAATATTATTGTGTAGGCTACATAAATATAAAAATGTAATGATGAATAGTCATTGTGTGTATTAGAATAGGGCTACCTATTTTCAATTCAGCCTATTACTACTTATAACAAACACAATCACTGCTGATTCATCCCACGCCTTCTTCACCTCGGGAAGCTTTGGTGGATTCCTGCTTGTCCCGTAGATGATCTGCTCAAGCACTTTAACTTTGCGCACGAGAAGATCGGTTTCTTCGCTTGAAAAGCGTTCAGCTTTTCCGCCAACAAAATTCCGCCATGTAATTAGCAATCCGCCGTGGCGCGAGTGCATCTCGCTCTTAAAGGGAATGGGAGATGACACTCTGATTGGTTTATTGAACGTTACGCCGATTACTCAGTAAGAGAATAGGGACAACCCATTTCAAAAATGCGGACCATTTTTCCGTTGTTAAAATAGCAAAAGTGGATTTGGACAGGCCCTGAGTGCACCTGCACCGTGCGCTTTACACTTTGCGTTTAGATCGTTAAAATAGAGCCCTATGATGCTTTACATACGTTTTTCCATCGTCTCTGGTCGCGTTCATATGTAAATTGCGCAGGCGTATTTTTCCCATCAGGACAGAAGTGTTTGAAAGTGGACAAAAGAGACAGATTAAAACACGGGTATGCGTCTTCATCATCTACTTGTGATCCGATCAACCAAAGCGTATCTTAATACCAGGTGTAAACAGGGCCTTATTTACACATTTTCAAAATCGACTATGCCAGAATGACCATTACAAATTAAAACCTTTTAATATAAATCTTTCTGGCACATATAGAAATACTAGGGATGCACAATGCATTTGTCTTTTTTTTATTATTTTCACATGGCCCCGAGCACATTTTGCTGTATGAATATTTGAACATCTAATATATCAAAAGAAAGAACAGAGCCTCTACAAAAACATTTTATTCTAGCTTCATGCATTCTTTTTTCATCAACACTTGAATGTGGGTAAGTTTCATAATAAATAAATAAATAAATAAAATTGCATTTTTGTCAAAGACTTAGTCTGGATCAGATTCAGAATGATGATCAAAACAGACAGATCATGTCCATCAACACCCCCACAGTTTGCACAGTCCTATAGTTCTTTGTGGGTTTGACATTTCATATATATGCCCTTTAATATTTGATGATCGTATATTATTCCATGTGAATAACTTAATGCTTCTATTGCTCGTTTCTGCTTCTTCTTTGCCTGTGTTTTGATCCGGCGAGTCTGTACTCTTCCAGAAGATGCGTAATAGCACCCCGCTACTGTATAACAATGGAAACATGAATTGCCGGAAAATTCTGTCAATGGCGGGGAAGCGTTGTCGCATGAATGACAGAAAACAAAAGCTTGCTAGCATGCTAGCTAATTCAAAATATTAACAAATATAATACCATATAAATAATACTAAAATAACACTTTTGTGGAGGAGCCAGTGAATATGATGGCAAGGCAAAAAAATCGTAACTGTTGAGCCCCATACAGGAACATGTCATGGTGACTAACCACCTGTACTTGTTCATCATCTGATCAGATCACTGCAGCTACACTTTAAAAGCCAAACTGTGTTTTTACAAGTCAAGTTCAATGGTGACATGGCAAAGTTGAATGGGGAGCACTTGTTTAAAACGTCTTTCAAAGCCTCCTTTGGGGATCATTTTAGCAAGTGTAATGTTTTTATAAGCTCATAACTCAGAGGAGGAGGATGAGGACTGGGATGATGAGAGGGAGGAGGGTACAGCATGCATATGGGTGTGTGATGGCATGTGTGGCGGCTTTGATGTTCTTCAAAGAGAAGTGACTCACGAGAACATGATTTCACCCTCATCTGCACATCTGCAAACATTACCTGCTCCACAGGTGTGTATGTGTGTGGCTCAGATGGTATACAGATGACTAGAGCATTCAGCCAGCTCTTCTGGCCAGCATTGTACTACTCCACTGGCACTCTGCAAGACATTCGGCTCTCTATAAACAACACACACTATGCTTCTCAATACCGGAAATGGCTCCAGACTTGCCAGAATACTAAAACTCAGTAACCTTCTACTCTAATGCTTGGAAACCTTTTTCACAGTCAAACAGTTGTAATGGCAGGATTATCAGCTAATTTAGAGCCTAAAAGGCTGTAAAGTTCTTAAGCACCTGCATTAATAAAAAATTTAAATTTTAAAAAAATCATGGTTTACCAACTAAACGCACACCAATTAATAGTTTGTTCGATAGTACTGGTTAAAATGTTTTACAATAAAAAAATAAATAGAGCAAAATTGATGAGCTTATGTATAGAAACATATGTACATGTTAAGGCATTTTAAGTCATACATTCATCTTCATCTCAATCTGTTAAAGAAAATATGAAGTATATAAATAAAAAGCGCTGTGTGTGTGGGACCAGTGTGTGAAGATGACAGTTCTTATGTCACATGTAAAGAAAACAAATATATTGAATATGACTAAATAAATTCAAAAGTAAAACTAAAATCAGTCATTTAAAATATGTTACAAGTGAATTTAGGCATGCACAGTATGAATATATTACTAAAGGGACTAAGGGTTTTAAACAACACTGTTTTTAACTAAAAATGACAACAGCGTTTTGGGGGCCTGAAAACTGGTTTTAAAGTGCAAGTTTTTGAAAACGATACCAATAACGATACCTCTGTGTAAACTACAAAAAAGTGAATTTGTGAAAATGGTGACAGAATGCGCATGCGTACTATAGTCTATAGGCGCCAACTACTGGCCTGGAAGTATAATTCAGCATTTTTAGTCATTTTCACAGAACTGTGTGACTGGAGAACGTTTTGACAACATTGTTTTCTGTATGAAAAACGCAAAAGGAAAAACTTTTCCATTTTTAGTACATTGTTATCGGTTAAACGTACCCGAAAAGTGAACGTTTAATACCTGTAAAACCTGCATCAAGCTAAAGGATGCATTGTGATCAACTGATTTACTGCTGCTTGCAGATGAAGCCCAGATGGGATTGAGTGTCACTTTAATCTGTAATCATGATTAATGACGGCACTTATGTTTTGAAAACTGCTGCTAAAGATCAATAAATGCAATCTGAATTACTTTCAAATTATTTTCTATTCTCCCTCAATTAATCAATAAAAGAACTATTAAGGGAATCACTAAGAAACCAGAATCATTGAGCCTGAAAGGGTAACAATTCCCAATCCTAGTGTCTGCACAAATGGGTCAGGCGAAGCACTATAAACTAGCCTTATAAAGGTCTATGTCGGGATAGCAAGAACTGGACTATGGGAAGGGAAGGGCAGCTAGCACTGTATGTTTCAACAGCTGTGTTTACTGCAGCAGTCTCACATTCATCACCCCAGTTACACACCTGGAGCCAGTGATGACGTTTAAATATCACACACACATAAGCTGCATCCTCTCCATGTCTTCAGTAATGCTGGGTGTTTAGAGGGTGAGGACGCGGCCTGAGATCATGTGACAGGAATGCAGGGGTTGAGACTACACCATGTCCTGCTTTGCCCTTCAGATAAGCTCTCTGAAAATAGTCCGCTCTCACACTTCTCCTCATTAGTTCCCCTGGATACTGTTCCTCCCCCAATATCCTGTAAACAAAACAGAACTACGGTGTCCAGGAAGGTTTTTTGTCAATTTTGGCCTTGAGAACTGGCCTTTAAAAATGTAGCCAATATTGAAAACAATCTCAAGTGCTCTTGCAGCCAGAGAACTGTGTCTGATGCTGAAACAAAGCCAGAATGGCAGTGGACCAGTGGATTTCTGCTTTGAATGCATTTTCAAATTCTTATTTTCAAGCCATGGCCTAACGATTAGCACATTTGCTTAATCTGTGGTGATAATGCAGGAGCTGTGGGTTTGAATACAGCCTGCGTTGATTTCACTCTCCCTCTCTCAGTAAAACAAAAACACCAAAAGAATGTTGCACTTCCATATATAATCCTTGAGTAAGATAAAGGTAAGTATAGGCTATTTGACTTGCTGTTTGTGCTGGAGGGCTTGACTCAAACTTTAAAATTTCTCAAAAGTTTGAGTTCGTTAAGATTTGTTGTTTTTGAAAGAAGGCTAATTAAAACTATTTAATATAATATTTAATGTAATTTATTCCTGTGATGGTAAAGCTGAATCTTCAGCTTCATTCATCATTACTCCAGCCTTCACAAACCTTCAGAAATCAGTCTAATATGCTGATTTGCTGCTCAAGACACATTTCTTATTGCTATTAATGTTGAAAATAGTTGCGCTTCTTAATGTTTTTGTGGAAAATGTGATACTTTTTTTCCAAGACTCTCTGATGAATAGAAAGTTCAAAAGAACAGCATTCTAATATAAATCTTTTGTAACATTGTAAATGTTTCTACTGTCACATTTTGCACAATTTAATGCATCCGTTCTGAACTAAATTATTCATCACTTAAAAAAAAAAAAAAAAAAATACTGATCCCAAGCTTTTGATATTCTCTATCTTACTTTCTTTTGCAGAACATAATAATGATATTTTGAAAAAAGTTTGTCCGTGCAATTAAAGTCAGTGGAGTCCAAAATAAAACTGTTTACCTCTTCCAACTACTACAATATATGCATTAAACCTGCACAGCTCTCCCTAGATCCCTTCAAAGAAATACCGCTCCTCACGCTATCTGAAGGCATTGCATATTGTAACAGTAACACTGTTCTAGATAGATATTTTCATCTCAGTTGAATGACTGGCTGATGGGAGCTTAGTTTTCATAAGTACTGCAAAGTGCTGACGAGTCCGGCCCCTTGGATCAGAATGCTAGATTTCTGCTGGAATATATGAGCACCATGTGGCTCTGTGGCTATCGCTTCCTTCATCTTCCCTCCTTTATTCTCTTCTCACCATGTGTAAAGCGGTTCAGACCCAGGGATGCATGTCTGGCGAAGGGCTGTTGTGGAAACTCACACAAGCTCCTTATCCTTCAAATCTCAGAGAGTCAAGCATCCAGCTCGGTTTCCCCCACAGCACCTTCACCTCACTCAGTCTTTTACAACAGCCAAGCCCCGCCAGCTCTATGAACCCAGACATTTGTAAGCGAACAGCAAAGAATCAAGCCAGGAGCTCTATCCAGCCGTTCTTGAGCACCTAAAAAAGAATTCAAGCTTCTACAAGAAAATGGAAGAAAATGGTGGAGTATATGAGTATGTATGTGTAAGTGTGTGAGAAAGAAGGAGAAAGACATGAGAAAAAAAAAAAAACATATGCTTTCTTGACACTGGTATGAAAGATGCCTGATTGACAGGCTTGTGATGGTGGATGCTAAATTAATCTCAATTTAGGGCAGACTCATGGCGGACTAATCTAATGGAGTTAATGGAACACAAACAAAAATAAATGGAAATATTATGACTGACAGTAAATAACACAAACCAACATTCATCAAACAAATTTTGGACAGATCACCATGCTAGCACACTGCAGTTCAAAGCGCTGCAGACTCAAAAGACCAAACGTATGTGCAGCCTATCTATCCTGAGCCTGGCCTCATTAGGCTCAAAGTCTAGCTGAACTTTCTCTGAAAGGACAAGGGAAAGAATGCCTGAATGCCTCCCAGGCTTAAGAGTGAGGATAAGCCCATGCTTCCCATAGCTGAAATTCACAGTCCCTCACAGTGCTATCAGACTCAGGCCTCGCATTCTTCTGCCTAATCTGCTATCTCCAGTCAAAAGAACCAGATAAAAAGAAACAAACCCTTTAGCGAAGCAGAGCTTGCTAGAACATTCAATCTGTGTAGTGACCATACTACACTATTAAACTGAAAAGTATCAAAAACAGTACCATATTATGAAAAACTGAATATTTCAATATACATGTGCTGGTCATCATCAAAAAGTTGATTTATTTCACTAATTCCATTCAAAAAGTGAAACTTGTATATTATATTCATTCATTACACATAGACTGATATATTTAAAATGTTTATTTCTTTTAATTTTGATAATGAATTTGGGATTTCCCTTAGTTGTCAGTTATAATTATCTCAGAAAATTAGAATATTGTGAAAAGGTTCAATATTGAAGGCACCTGGTGCCACACTCAGCTAATTATCTCAAAACACCTGCAAAGGCCTTTAAATGGTCTCTCAGTCTAGTTCTGTAGGCTACACAATCATGGGGAAGACTGCTGACTTGACAGTTGTCCAAAAGACGACCATTGAAACCTTGCAAAAGGAGGGCAAGACACAAAAGGTCATTGCAAAAGAGGCTGGCTGTTCACAGAGCTCTGTGTCCAAGCACATTAATAGAGAGGCGAAGGGAAGGAAAAGATGTGGTAAAAAAAATAATAATGTACAAGCAATAGGGATAACCGCACCCTGGAGAGAATTGTGAAACAAAACCCATTCAAAAATGTGGGGGAGATTCACAAAGAGTGGACTGCAGCTGGAGTCAGTGCTTCAAGAACCACTACGCACAGACGTATGCAATATATGGGTTTCAGCTGTCGCATTCCTTGTGTCAAGCCACTCTTGAACAACAGACAGTGTCAGAAGCGTCTCGCCTCGGCTAAAGACTGGACTGCTGCTGAGTGGTCCAAAGTTATGTTATCTGATGAAAGTCAATTTTGCATTTCCTTTGGAAATCAGGGTCCCAGAGTCTGGAGGAAGAGAGGAGAGGCACACAATCCACATTGCTTGAGGTCCAGTGTAAAGTTTCCACAGTCAGTGATGGTTTGGGGTGCCATGTCATCTGCTGGTGTTGATCCACTGTGTTTTCTGAGGTCCAAGGTCAACGCAGCCGTATACCAGGAAGTTTTAGAGCACTTCATGCTTCTTGCTGCTGACCAACTTTATGGAGATGCAGATTTCATTTCCAACAGGACTTGCCACCTGAACACAGTGCCAAAGCTACCAGTACCTGGTTTAAGGACCATGGTATCCCTGTTCTTAATTGGCCAGCAAACTCACCTGACCTTAACCCCATAGAAAATCTATGGGGTATTGTGAAGAGGAAGATGCGATATGCCAGACCCAACAATGCAAAAGAGCTGAAGTCCACTATCAGAGCAACCTGGGCTCTCATAACACCTTAGCAGTGCCACAGACTGATCGACTCCATGCCATGCCGCATCGCTGCAGTAATTCAGGCAAAAGGAGCCCCAACTAAGTATTGAGTGCTGTACATGCTCATACTTTTCAGTTGGCCAAGATTTCTAAAACTCCTTTCTTTGTATTGGTCTTAAGTAATATTCTAATTTTCTGAGATACTGAATTTGGGATTTTCCTTAGTTGTCAGTTATAATCATCAAAATTAAAAGAAATAAACATTTGAAATATATTAGTCTGTGTGTAATGAATGAATAAAATATACGTTTAATATAAGTTTCACTTTTTGAATGGATTTAGTGAAATAAATCAACTTTTTGATGATATTCTAATTATATGAACAGCACCTGTAGGTGTTTTTTTTTTACTATGTTTTAAGCTTGTTAGAATATCAAATTATTATCTTAGAAGCATGAGTCAGACTCTGGAATCAAAAACGTGACTCAATTGTGTTAGCTTCTTATTTACATCTCATTTCGAGCACTATTTTTGTGGAGCACATGTAGAAAGTTTCAATTCAGTCATTGTCGCGATACATTCTGGGATTCTGAGGTTCCATTTCAGTTAGCATGCTGTGATAGAAGGTATAGCTGACAGTGACTGCAGTTCGCTAGGGTTTAAAACTTATTTTACATAGCAAAAAACACCTGATACCTGACGCCTACTCTTATATTCCACTTATTTTTGTGAGACTTAAAACAGTCACTTCTTTAACACAAGACACGTATGCACAAACACACTGGTTATGAGGATGTTACTGACTCCACAGCAACCAAGTTAATGGATTCCATTAACATGAGAGGAACCGTTAGGTTGGAGCCTGTGGCTCATAGAGAACGATTAGAGGGGAACTTTCAAGGGGGGAGGCTGCATATGAACATGGTGTGTGCTATGCCTCGGGCATCCTCTTCTGTTTTATGTGCTTTTGGCCTCATTGAATGCAACAGTATTTTGAAACTAGCATAAGGTATGTGTTGAAATGAGACACATAAAAGACATTTCACTCTTCGATAGACAACAGAGGTTCATATTAAGTGCTCAGCCACAGACACACTGGAACAGTGTGAAGCGTGTAAACACACGCTAAGGAGGATGCAAGGAGATAACAATGTTCCACACACAAACCGCAGATTACCCTTAGCTGAAGACCTACAAGAGGAAGTCCTACAAGACCTAGAGGAAAAGCTCCTGCTGAGCTCTCGTCCTCTTTTACCATATCCGCAAGGTGGGAGGTGGGAGCCTATGAAGCTGCTTAAAGGGATAGTTCACCTAAATATGCCATTACTAGCCATTAGTATTTGCTCTAGAGTTTTGTTTTATAATAATTTTAAAATAAAAAGATAAAAAATCAATTGATTGAGATGCTACAATGAATGGCATCATTTAAAATGCACATTTTATGGCCAATACCCATAACAATTATTTTCACAATAAAGCAGCTAAATGGCCAATATTTAAATTAAAAATTAAATTAAAAAAATGCAATTATTAAAAATAAAACTCAAATCAACTGATTTAAATGCTACAAGTGAATTTAGGCACCACAACATTACAATGTAGACAGGGTTTGAAATGAACTTTTTCACTCACCGGCCAATTTGGCTACTAAATTTTGAATTTACCAGCCATTCAGGACTTCTACCAGCCAAAAAAACAACCAGATTAACTATATATTCATAATTCATAATATATATTCATAATTTATTTCTTATTCAAACAAAATCCTATCATCAAGCCATCTCTCCACTTCCTCTTTCATCCTAATCCTTTTCATAAAAAAATTGTAGGTGGATGGATCAATGTAGAAAAGTGTACATGTTTTTTTGTAAATGTACATGTTCAAATATAAAGGACAAAATATATTTGCAGTTACATATTAACAAGGTCATAGTCAGGTATATTTAATAAAAACAAGAGTAAAACAAAAAAATCTAGCTTGTATTGTTGTGTTACTTTTGACCCATCTGTGTTACTTTCGTCCCAACAATGTGCAACGTATGTTCAACTATAAAAAAAATTTAAATTAAGTGTAAAATTATACTGAAATCGTTCTACATTTGTACAAAATACCACCTGGTATTGATATACCACACTTGTGAGTTATTGACCACAGCAAACATATCTCTCTGTTAAAACATTATCTTTTAAAATTACGATTTTCTGAAAAATGGTACTTTCGCCCCTGCTCCCTACAAAGAACAAACACCACACATAAAAAAACAAACAAACTGTGGTCTCAGGATAAGCCAGGGTCTGCTAAAATTGTAGGATAGGAAAATAATGTCTTTTCTGTTAACCAAATGTATCGCCACATTATGTTTTTTTTGCTTCAATGCAAATGAACAAGCGCACCGTTATCTGTTGTTTAGTGACGTGTATGTTCAAGGAAGGTAGATATGCCTTATATTTAATACATCATGATGACTCATGAGTTAGTTATAGACACTCAATAGTGTTTTTAAAGATTATCTTTAAGTGAGTATTAGATGACAGCAAATGTAATCTAAATGTAAAAATAGATGACAAAGCACAGATAAAACAGGCTTTTGCACCAAATAGTTATAGGAACTAGCCACTAAGATAGTTCAGAGAACTAATTTCTCCCCAGGGCCATGTTTCTGGTTGCATTTGCACTGGGAATAGGAACTTTAAATTGGCCGACAGCGGTGTCTTTAAGCGCAGCATTTACAAATGCTAAAAACCGGTAGATGGAGGACTCCTTGATCGGAGATGTGTTGGTTGTGTCATGGGTTTCATGATAACGAAGATGGAATGTAAACTTATAATTTACATGACTGAAAGAGCAAAAAGTGGGGCTAAGAAACTAAATATCCTATGACAATTTTCAGTATTACATATTAATCAAGGCAGAGAAAAGTAAACAGCCCAGCAGACAACAGGTAAATGCTGTCATCGCCGTTTTCCACATTCGTGAAGCAAATATGCTTTTAAAAACGCCGGGTGCCATACATCACTGATAGTTCCTATAGTGCTGGTTTAGACCCTACTCTGAAGTAGGAGCTAATTTAGTTCCCCCAAAAGGAGTTCCTAGAACTAAAATTGTTCCTAGATCCTGCGGTGCGAACACAGCAAAATCTGGATACTTCAGACAATAGTTCTAGGAGCTAAAAGGTTCCTCCTTCCTTTCGCACCTAAAGATCCAATATTCACAGATACTGATAATTATAAAAACAAATATTGTAATATCAGAAAATAACTGATATTTCACCATACACATTGCGCATCCCCAACATAAGTCATGCAGTGCTCAATTTGTGAAAAAAAAAAAAAAAAAAAAAAAAAAAAAAGAGTGAGTTTATGTGAGAATTTTCATTTTTTGAGTGAACTATCCCTTTAAACTGCCTGTTTCCACACAGAAGTCTCCACATCAGCGGAATGTTTCGGAGAGCCGTGTATATCGTTGGCTCCGGCACAGACCACAGACTCCTCAGCTGGAGCAGAGGAGGACAGACATGCCACAGCACCACACAATCCATACTCAACTCATCTATGCCACCAAGGAGGAACGAACAAGATCCAAATGAAAGCAAACCGATCAGTATTAAAGGCCTGTGGAACTTTTTTTTGTGAGAGTAAAGTACAGACTACCAACCACTGAAGCAGGAAGTAAAGGAGATAGAGGGAGGTAGAGAGAGAGAGGGATTTCAGCAGCCCTGATATAGCAGAGCCACGTCAGCAGGAAACAAAACTTCTGCCAGGTCGCACTCAAGCTGTCTGGAGCAGACTGCCTACGGAGAGAGAGGGAGAGAGAGAGAGAGATGAGTGAGCAAAGAATATTACTGTAGAAGGAGGACTAGACTCCCAGTGAGACAGCGAGAATGCAGAAAGGCGTGAGGAGAGATTAAAAACAGAAGACGGGACGCAAGCGTCTGGCTGAGGGGAAGCCGAGGGGAGGAGAGAGCTGA
This sequence comes from Chanodichthys erythropterus, assembly GCF_024489055.1. Taxonomy (NCBI): domain Eukaryota; kingdom Metazoa; phylum Chordata; class Actinopteri; order Cypriniformes; family Xenocyprididae; genus Chanodichthys; species Chanodichthys erythropterus. The sequence goes on along the minus strand of NC_090236.1, from coordinate 27,806,208 downwards.
GGAAAAGGTGGGGCGTATAGCTGGTAGACAGAGTTGCTGACAGACTCGAGAAGTTCAGTTCAGTTTGAGATTTGAGAACAGCCAACCCAGTTTGGTTGAAAACCCCTATTATTTCAGAGGAACATTAGCAATCTTTCTTGGTAGAGTCACATCTGGCCTCCTAAAACTTTTAGACAGATGTCAAGATCCTGAGAAGGAGAAAATGAGTAAGAAAAGATGCACCGTCTCAGCCATTTGACTTCCAAAATCATGTTCAAATATGACTAATCCTGACTAAGCCTTCATTGGAAACCTGGACTGAACTACACTGGGTGTCAGAGCACACCACCTAAACATGATTCCAATAAGAATGATGCATCAAAGAAAAACACAAGGGTTTGTGCAAATGATGCCGTGTCACATGACCACAAGTTGAAAAAATTCACTGTTGCTGCAACTCCCTCTGACATCCAATGACAAATGTGAACTACAAAAAAAGTGCATCAGGCCAATAATTAATTGTTTTCACAACTATGGATCATTTGTTTTGTTTCCGAAACAAGGACTAAATTTGTTACAATGTTGCATTTTCTTCTTGGTTCAGTTCGCTTTCACATGGCAACATTTCAAAGCATACCAAAATGCGTTTATGCAAGTCACATGCGAGTACAACGGTCCTCTTATTGGTCAGAGTTTTCTCTGCGTCATCCATCAAAATAATGATTGACATGTTCGCTCCATGAGCTTACTGTGGCTTTATTTGAAAAGTCGAGACACACGCAGACACTATATGAATGTAACCGTCATTCCCGCTGTTAAATTATATACTACATTAATATTAATGCTGTGGCAAATTCAAACGCCCTCTCTCTCTCTCTGGATCTCCCAGCGCTGTCTAGTAGGTGAACTGTTGTCAGTGTGTCGAGAGACCATATATGAATGTTATTATGATGCAGAGCGGGAATCAAGGCTTCGTCGCGTCAGCATTCTCGCACGGAGAAGTGCAATTACACAACATAGAGGCGCTCTTTGGTTTTCAACTATGGTAATTAATGTGCTCACTCACAGAATCAGACACTATTGCTTTTCATATAGCACATTTCACGTTAAGAATTATGATTTTGCTTGGTTCGTTGGTCCGTTGGGTCGGATTGGTTTCACATCTCAAGCGAACCGCTCCAGAGTTAATTTGAAAGCGTACGGAGACCACCTCTTCAAGGAGGTCACGGTACGCTTGTTTCGTCTTCTTTTGGTGCGCACCCGAGTGCGATTGCTGCTTTCACACCTGCCCAAACAAACCGCACCAAAGGGGATAACGAGCTCTAGTGCGATTCAACCGAACTAAATGAGGCAGGTGTGAAAGCCCCCTTAAAGGATTAGTCCAGTTTTAAATAAACTTTTCCTGATAATTTACTCACACCCATGTCATCCAAGATGTCCATGTCTTTCTTTCTTCAGTCAAAAAGAAATTAAAGTTTTTGATGAAAGCATTCCAGGATTTTTCTCCATATAGTAGACTTCAATGGGCACCAAACAGTTGAAGGTCAAAATTCGTTTCACTGCAGCTTCAAATTGTTCAACACGATCCCAGATGAGAAATAAGGGTCTTATCTAGAGAAACCATCGCTCATTTTCTAAAAATTTTTTTTAAATTATATAAGTTTTAACCAGAAATGCTCATCTTGAACTAGCTCTCTTCTTCTCCTCTATTTGAATTTCAGCAGTGTAAACACTGCTAAGTGTATTACTGCCCTCCACAGGTCAAAGTTTGAACTAATTTTTATATGCAATATGCTAGTTCAATAGTATATAACAATTAGTTCAAACTTTGACCTGTGGAGGGCAGTAATACTCTTTTTTTTTTTTTTTTTTCAGAAAATTAGTGATGGTTTCTCTAGATAAGACCCTTATTTCTCATCTGGGATCGTGTTAAACAATTTGAACATCTGCAGTGAAACTAATTATGACCTTCAACTGTTGAAGTCCATTGAAGTCTACTATAAAGGAGAATAATCCTGTAATGTTTTCATCAAAAACTTTAATTTCTTTTCTACTGAAAAAAGAAAGACATGGACATCTTGGATGACATGGGGGTGATCAAATTATCAGGAAAGGCTTATTTAAAAGTGGACTAATCCTTTAATAACAAGCATACTGTTAAATGTGAAAAAAAAATAACACCACAAAATAATTGAGGTAACCAGACCTACTGCACATATGAAATTTATCAGATATACACACACACACACACACACACACACACACACACACACACACACACACACACACACACAACAGCTTTTTTCTACTCTCTCAAAAGAATCTTACAAACTCCAACCCACCAAATGGACCTTTCTGAAAGGACCTAAAAGTTCAGGTCACAAGCAAAGGAAGGCACTTCCAGATGTGCAATCCTTCCTTCTTGCATTCTGATCCTCATCACACCAACTACCCGGATGGCATACCGAAATGTACAGCTAAAAACTCACTAGACCTCACATTCTTTCCTGATGAAATCTAGTTTCCATGTAGGGTTTGGTCCTGGACTCCTGTACTCCAATATTTGGTTATGATACTGGAATGATCTGCAAGGAACATTTTAAGGTTACATTGTGCTGAAACTGCAATGATCTAAAGAGGCCATGGACCTGATGTGTTCACACTCTCTCCCTTCTCTCTCGCTCGCTCAGCTCTGAGAGGGTGTGTCTGAGGAATGGGCAGCAGAGCTTTAATCTTCTGCCAAGCCTGTGAGGCACATCTGGAATAAGCCGGGCAAATCGTCTCGGGCCGTGCCTCTATGGCCACAATCACCGGGCCCTGTCCAAATGAACCCTCTCACCCCTCACTGTTCTCCTCGCTTGAGCTTGGGCCAGTAGACAGGAGGAATTCTCTCAATTCGCCCTGCCCTTGATCTTTCTCAGGGAATCTGCTTTTCTCCATGAGCCACCACTGAGTCCCACAGACCTTTTTGCTTAGAAATTACAAATTAGAAAATTAGAAAAAAATGAGAAGATACACGTTCCAAGTGTGTGTCAGTGTTTATTCTGGATCTTTAACAGGCCAAGGAATATAAGATATGAGATCATGCTCTTCAGATGACAAACATGACCTTGTGCACCTTCCAGACCAGGAGGCATATCTCTGTATCTTTCTAGGATTGAAAACTTAACAAAACATCATGAAATAACAATTAGCAACTACTTTAGATTATTTATTATAATAAGTCAATGCTAAATTTAAAAATATACTATTGTTAATTTATGTTCATTCATAATACATGAACAATGTTAAAATGTAAATGTAGAATTTTTTTTGTTATTGAATTGTGCATATACTCTAGGTCTCGGGGCTCTGGTGGAGCTCTGGTGGTCACTATCCAGCAAAGCAAACTCACACATTCTGACAAATATGCACATTCTTCTTTGCTTTCTGAAAAACAAACATCCACATATTTCACAGCTCCGACTGAAATGAGCACCTCAAGTGCTTTTAATGTTTTTAAATGTGCTTTTTAAAACTATTCAAAAGCTCAGGGCTGGTAACTAAAAGGCAGCTGGTTCGATATCCACAAGGAGCGATCATCATTGTGCCCTTGAGCAAAGCACTTAATCCAGGTTGCTCCAGAGGGGATTCACCCTTTAGTAACCTATAAGTATACTATAAGATGCCTTTGAAAAAATGCTTACTAATTGACTTGCTTCCATCTGCTTTAAAAGGATTGTTCTGGGTTCAACTTGTCCCTTAGTACTTTTCTAAGATGCAGTTACAGTAACATGCTTAAAATGGAAGTAAACTGAACAATATAATATATATTGTTAATAAATATACATTTGTTTTCATACAACTTCACAGCTCAGAAAATTCATATATACACATCCTTTTAACCAAACCTGGATTATTCCTTTTAATAATCAGAATTGACTCTTCTTCTGGGTTCCTTCAGAGTTATACTTCAACACATGCTATTGCACATCACCTGAGTGTCTTCTCCAGCTGACCTATTATCTAACACTAGATTGGTCTCTCAGGCGACGTGGCTCCCAAACATAAATAGAAACCCAGCTGCTTTGTGGACATAGATAAATAAACCCTAAGGGAGAAACTGTAACACACTTTCACCTCTGTAAAAACCTCTGCAGGAGACAAGAAAGCTGGCTTCGGGGCTACAAGTATGGATTCTGTATTGTATCTGCCTGTTACCCTCTGATTTGTTTTAGCAGAGTGCAATTATAAGCACATGGACTTATGACAAGGAAGATCATTAATCAGTTATGAAATGACTGCAGTTGGTAAAGTATGCGTGAACAGTGATTGCTCATATGGGATGTGTGTCTTTAGACGAGCACAAGGCCGAGACCTAAAGGGATGTGTATTTTACAAATTTCTACTACTTGAGTACTCAACAGACACTGTAAATCAACCAAGCACATTGCTGTTACCCAGGTATTTGAGTCCATTCCTACTCAGTGGAGCCTGTGGCATGAAATGTCCGCCTCTCTGTCTCGGTGCTTTGTGGGAGTATGGTAAGCTGAGAAAGTCACTCACTTCATGCCACAATAGCCATTCATGGGGCTTTTCTAAAGATAGCTAATGACCTTCAGTCACTGTAGATACAGTCCGATGGGAAGGACAAGAACACTTTTGTCCTCTTTCGGTCGGAGAACGCAATATATCTTTCTTGCTCATTTTTGTTTTTCTTTTTTCTGGACAATATTGACTCCCATGGTCTCCTGATAAATTCATTCAGCATGTTTAATTTCGATATGCTTTCAGTGGCATAAATGAAATCTTTTTGGTGCATGTTGTGCAGAAAATCAGATTTAGCGCTTGCTGACTACAAGGCTTTTGCTGTGCATCATTGCTAAATTACGGTGTGCAGATGAGAATAATGTGCTCTCAGCAAAAGCTGTAATTACACCAGAGAAGCATTTCTCCGTGGCTCCTCAGAGCAGAAACAATAAAACACATTTAATTACACAAACACTCAGAGAACAGACACAGATACTTTTTATGTCTTTTTATGTAATTTCATCAAGTTGGACTGAATAGGACTTACAAGCTTATTCAACTGTGAAACCTTAATTCAACTTGGTAGCACACTACCAAGGAAGCACTGCAAACTCAATGTAAACTAGTGATTTTATGTTCATATTTAATGAGATTCATTATGTCCCCAATTTACTATCACTGTGCATTATAAGCATGTAAATTTGTCCCATGTACAATAATATGGAAAACACATTTGGGGCACTAGTGAGCAGGTTATAGAAAAGTTTGTTTCGTTGAGCTATACATAAAAAAAAAAAATGAAACTTTCCTATATTTCATTGAAAAATGTGAACTTTTTGGTGCAGCATGATCAAAATACAAATCAGCATATATTGCAACTTTCATTTTCACATTTTCATCAAGTAACAAGTTTTGGGGCTTAAATGACTAGATTATGTCAATATTTCTACCTAAGTGAAAGACACCACTAACTCTTCTGGCGCCAACAACCAAAATGACAAGTAAACAACTGGCTTGTCAACTTCACATGCAAACAATATGTACAACTTTCTACATCTAGGAAACAGTTTTCCTTTTCTGATGATGTCACCAAGACCACACAGGCTATTAGAGAATGTTAACCTGGTATCCTGGCATGTTAACACCCACTTTTTACCATCCAATTCGATAAAATCTAGCACCACCCTACATTTGTTCTCATTGAATATCCTGTTTAACTCAGAAATGTGTCACATTAAAGAATGCATTACATGCATTATTGTTTTTTTTAATGCATATAGACAGTTCAACTGCTCTTAAATACCCAAACAGTTAGTGCCTTATCAGCAGATACTGAGGAAAGAAAGAAATTTAAATCAAAATAGTTAATGTCCGTCCAAAAGCATAAAAGTGGCTTGCTGATCAGGCCTGGGGTCATTTATAAAGCAGTTCCCACGCAAAGGTTGTGGTCTATAAAAACAAACTTGACAGGAGAATGTGCGCACTTTTAAGCAAACTTTGAGCCGTGCGTACGCACATTCTGGAGAAAAAAAAAGTGATATGAATTGAGATAGTAGATGTGCTACTTTCGATCACTTTTCCAGTGACACGATGTTTTAATGACAGCGAGGAGCGCTGGGAGCACAATAATTCCTCTTTAAACTAAACTGCAGATGTTATGACAAAATATTTTTCCAAGAATGATGATCAGTGATGCACACTTAACTTAGATATTATGGAAGACACTGCTGGATTCGGTGGTCAAACGGTCCGTTGTCCAGTTTGAATAGGTCCAATGATAATATCTTACTGTATAACCGCAGCTGCAGAAGGTGTTGATGTCGTGTGAAGGATCTTCAAACAGTTACCACTGTATTTGAAGGATATAATTTGAGGAAAACGGTAAGATTTGCATGTTTTCTTTTTAAAATACTTTGTCAGTGACGCGCCGAGTCAGACAATTGTACTTACACTGCAATAAATAAGTAGTCCGATCTGTTTCCACTAAAAATAGCCTATGAACTTACTAAAAGATATGTTCACCTTATCAGCAAAACTGCATAAATTTGAGTTGTTTAAAACTGTTAAAATACTATCTGGCCAGTGGAAATGAATGAATCAACTCTATTCTAAAACCTTTATCTGAAGTATTTTATACAATTTTGTTTTTATGGATATTTTGATATATTTATTCTAAAACATAAAGAGGATATTGGATGATCTTTATCAATATAATGTGTGGCACAAATGGCATTTATAGTCCATATCTAATATTTTCCAATGTCTTGTACCTTTGACGGTGTTAACCGTGGTGTCACGTGGATGGGAATATGTATGCAAATGATATGCAGATGAGGTTATGCATAGTAAAACTAGGCATCATAAGCTCCATATATGGTGATGTCGGGGAGGAGACAGGGTGGAGATGGACGTACGCACAATCTTCTGCTGACTGGGATTTATAAAGGGATTTGTGCGCAGGTTCTGGCGTACGCATGGTTTTATAAATCTGACTTTTTTTGTGCGTACGCAGAATCTAGCTTTTTTAGTAGGGATCCTACGCACAGTTTTATAAATGAGACCCCTGGTCCTTGAATAAATGACAAACGGGAAATGTTCGCAAATGGATGGATCACGCCTTCAAATGGAACCAGTGTCTCCAGTTAACCCCAAAACTCTCACTTAACCTGCTCACAGCACACAAGCCATTCATAAACACCACATATCTCTGCTAAGTTAGTCAAAACACAACTGAGCTCTTCCGCAGTGAGGAAATGCTGGAGATAACACACTGCCCTGACCTAGGAATTAAAAAAAAAGAAAGAAAAAAAAGGGGGGGGGGGGGGGTGCAAACACAGAAACACAAAACAGACAACGACCAACTGAGGACAGACTGAACTCAAACAGCAGGATTGCCCTCCATTTTCAAAAGTGTGGGAAAGCAGCACGAAGCGGCCTTACTGCCGAGAAAGTACAGCAAGTTGTTAAGCGGTCCCTTGGAAAAAGAAAAAGGTCACCCTGTTTAAACAAGACAAAGATTACAGTTCAACCTCTTCCACTCTAATTAGCAGCGATAGGAGCGGGTTGGAACTCCAGTAAACACAGGGCTCAGAGCGCCATAATGACCTGCCACTCAGCCAAAAAACTTAAAGACACTAGCGCTTGCAAGACCAACAATGGCACCTGGCAGGCAAAGGGTTAAAAGTTGAGGCTTAACATACTAAAAATAAAAGCACAACATTCATCTAAGTGAGTCAAAAATAGAGGTGAGTGGGATCTTCATGTAGGAAGCGAGGAAAATGTGCAGCGAAAGAGGAGGATGGAAAACGACCAATAAGAACAGAGAATCCTTAATTATAAAATTCTTACCCAACAGCCTCCTCTTCAATTATTTCAGAGGCCTATAGTCAAATTACATGATGAAGACACAAACTTTCATATTTAAAAAGACAGTTCACTCAAAAATGTAAATTCACTTATTTACCAACCGTTATGTACCACACAAAAGATGATATTTTGAAAAATAGCGTTTTTTTTTCTTCTGTACAATAACAGTCAATGGGTACCAATGTTGCTGTTTTTTGGACCACGCTGACTTTCATAATTTGGACAAATTCAGTTAAAATGTTTCTTAAATTCTTCTTTTGTGTGACGCTGAAGAAAGTCGTAAAGGTGTAGAACAACATGAGGATGAGTAAATGATGCCAGAATGATCATGATTTTTGGGTGAACTATCCCTTTAAATTAAACCTTTTGACTCCAAATACGATTTTGGCCCAAGCTTTTCCAAACGTTTTCTCTGTGCGTTCTTTGTTGCCAGCGGTCCACGGGCTAAACAGTGGTTACTTTATATAAAATCCTAAATCTAGGTTTCTGCTCTGAGGTTTGCATAATGACAAAGAAGCCTCTCTGTAAAAAGCAGCTACTTCAGAGCCTTTGCTTCAGTCGACACTTCTAATTAAACCCAGTGACCTTTTCTGTAAACATGTGCATTTGAAATGCCCCTCTCCTCCATGCACCACACCTTGTCCTTCTTGTTTCGCTGGGTTGCTTTTCATCGCTCTTTTTTCAACGTCGAGATGCCATAAGCCGAGCCTTTTCACTAAGCGTCGGATGTGCTTGTGTGCTTCTGTCCAACACAATGGCACGACCTGAAAGGCTTGACCTAAGTACTTCCTTCTTGTTTTTAACCTCTCACAGGGAGAGGTTAAAGCCAAATACAGTCATTAATTACAGCATTGATGCTGTTCTTAAAGGAGGAACTGGTTTGACAAAAATGCAGCAACAGGTACACTCAATCTGGCTGAGAATACAATGGATGAAAGTTAATGCATTGATGCCACAAGAAAGAGCTATTAGGGAATCACAGGTGAAGACCTAAAGATGATAAACATACAAAAGGCACGTTGTGGAAGTGAGCAGGACCAGTGCTACAGCCTGCGACCTGTTGTTTTATTCTTGTGTCAACACATGTTGCTGCCAAGCCCTGCAGAGCCCGGTTTCTGCCCCTTATCACAACATTGTGCCAGACAACAGCCCATCCACCATGTTCTCCACTCATCTATGCCTCCATAAATTGAAGATCACTTCTGAGCAAGGAAATCGATGTTATGTTATCTTAAGTGACCGTGTTTTCTTATAGGACTGTGATTTTGCCTGTTAAAAGTCAGAGTGGGCAAGTTCTCAGGTTTAACTGAATATCCGGAATGGATTTCTGTGCATTTCTTGGTGCCACGATACCTCATGATTGATGTTATGGCTTCTTCTGAAAATATTTTAGTAGTCCAAAACAAAAACAAACTAACTTGCCAATGTCTGAACTAAATAAAATAAAAGCAATAATCATACGCGCAAAAGTCTGTTGGCATGGCTGAATCTTAAACTCTTCTATATAAGAAACTCTTCTAATAAGAAACATTTATTATTATCAATGTTGAAAACAGTTGTGCTTCTTAACATTTTTATGGAAATCGTGTTGCTTTTTTTTAATGAAGTTCAAAAGAGCAGCATTTGAAATAGAAATCTTTTGTAACATTATAAATGTTTTACTTATGTCACTTATAATAAACTTAATGCATCCATGCTGCATAAAAGTATTAATTAATTACTAGGGGTGTAATGGTACACATATTCAACTTGAACCATATGGTATGGACAGTTAGGTGCATGCAATCAGAAGATGAATACAGTCAGTCACGGGCGATCCACGCTCCAATCCAGCAAGAAATACTCCAACAGCAGAAGAAGAACAGTGCATACACGAATGACTTGAGCGATTGAAAACAAAGTCCGCTCATGTACAAAGGAGAATACTTAGAAAAGCTTGTGCACTCAACTGTGTGTGAAACGTGGAAAATCAAGTATAGGAGGTTTGGGCTTAAAGGGTTAGTTCACCCAAAAATGAAAATTATGTCATTAATGACTCGCCCTCATGTCGTTCCAAACCCATAAGACCTCCGTTCATCTTCGGAACACAGTTTAAGATATTTTAGATTTAGTCCGAGAGCTTTCTGTCCCTCCATTGAAAGTGTATGTACGGTACGGTAGACTGTCCATGTCCAGAAAGGTAATAAAAACATCATCAAAGTAGTCTATGTGACATCAGTGGGTTAGTTAGAAGTTTTTGAAGCATCGAAAATACATTTTGGTCCAAAAATAACAAAAACTATGACTTTATTCAGCATTGTCTTCTCTTCCGGGTCTGTTGTCAATCCGCGTTCACAACTCCACAGTGACGCTGCTTGTGACAGCTGCTGTGTAGGAGTTTCTTCCATCGCTCTTAGTTCTTCGTCTGTGTATTCGGGTTCAAATAAATATGGCTGAGCAAAAAAATGCAAGTCTTCCTCTGTGTCGAAATCCTTAGACATGTTTGCGAAGGTTGTTTTGTTTACAGCGTGCGTCTCCCTCAGACTGTAAACACATCAGCAGCATCTTACGTTAGCAGCGTCACTGCGGATTTGTGAACGCGGATTGACAACAGACCCGGAAGAGAAGACAATGCTGAATAAAGTCGTAGTTTTTGTTATTTTTGGACCAAAATGTATTTTCGATGCTTCAACAAATTCTAACTAACCCACTGATGTCACATGGACTACTTTGATGATGTTTTTATTACCTTTCTGGACATGGACAGTCTACCGTACATACATTTTCAATGGAGGGACAGAAAGCTCTCGGACTAAATCTAAAATATCTTAAACTGTTTTCCGAAGATGAACGGAGGTCTTACGGGTTTGGAACGACATGAGGGTGAGTCATTAATGACATAATTTTCATTTTTGGGTGAACTAACCCTTTAAGCTTTGAATGTTTAAATATAGTTTATGGATTTGGTTACTTTGTCTGGTAACACTTTAGTTTAGGGTCCAATTCTAACTATTGACTAGTTGCTTATTGGCATGCATATATTACTAGGATATTGGCTGTTTATTAGTACTTATAAAGCAGATATTAATTCTGCATGACCATATTCTACATCCCATAATCCTACCCAATACCTAAACTTAACTTCTTTATTAACTATTAATAAGCAGAAATTAGGAGTTTATTGAGGCAAAAGTCATAGTTAATAGTTAATAGTGACAATTGGACCCTAAACTAAAGTGTGACCATTTTTTTATATTGTACCGAAATTGGACCGAACCGTGTCACCAAAACCGAGGTACGTACCGAACCATGACTTCTGTGAACAGTTACAGCCCTATTAATTAAAAAAATCATCATGACTTCAAAATGTTGGCATCAAAGAAGGTATATTTCAGGCGTACTGATGGGGCTCATTCATGCCTTTTTAAGAGAAAATTTTACTGCAAAAACCCCTTCTGGTATTTTAAGGCAGCAACATACAAGAACGTTCTGCAACTTCTTAAACTAATGTTCCCCACTGAGAGCGGTCCTTATCTGCACAGCTGTTCAGAGAACTCAAGCGCAGCGTGTGCAAACAATCCATCTTGTCCATCGTTAATTAGCTACAAAGACACTGGATGTTAAAGAAGTGGGGTAATGAGACAAAGAGGCTTTGTAATCTGCCATTGTATACTCTGCCTTTTATATCCTCAGAAGCATGCCAGTCATGGCCCTGCGCCCGGCCTCTCATCGGTTTACACCAGCTCCAAATCCAATAACACACCAGTCATGGTTTCGATTAGCTAGAAAAACAGCACCACACAAACAGAAACAAGAGGGAACAACGCCACCATCCCACATTTCGCACCATCCTCGAACGCATAACATATATACAAACTCTGAACAATTCTAGAAACTAGCTCCAGAGACGGCAGGATGGAGGAACCTGTTGCAAGTCAGACTGCATGAGACAGGAAGCACAACATACCTTGAATGCATTGCAGAGATCCATCCTCTGCTCTGATGGTGAAGGTCTCTCCAGGGTTGACTTGCACAAGGATCACCTGCGAAACAAGTGGAAATTAGACAGGCGTGTAACTCCAAACTTCTGACACAAGGCCAAAGTTTTGTCCGCAAACACAATCCAAGAGAGAGAGGGAGGAAAAAAAAAAAAAGTTGCAAATCCTTAACATGTATTAATCCATAACTTTAAAATGATCCATGGAACATTTAGTGAACTACAGTCAACTCAACTGCCAAGAAAGCAAATATGACGCAACCAGATGTTGTGAAACCCCCTCGAAACGGTCCGGTCGGCATGCCATCTTTTGCCCCAGGCTGCTTACCATCCTGTTATCAGCGCACAGGTTGTTGAGAGTGCAAACGTGCCTGTAGATGTGAAAAAGTTGGCCCGCCATGTCGCATGAGCCCTGAGTTTCCTCACAGCCCTGATGGTAGAGTGTCAGGCGGACCTCCCATCTCCCTGCTCTAGCCCTGGAGATCTGGGCACCTACTTCCTGCTTCCACACACACATACACACACTGTCTGCTGCTGCTGCTGTTGCTATGGGAACGACGGCATGCACTGAAGAGTCAAGCTGGCTTTCCAGAGGAAAACCTTGTGTTCAAGCCCCCTCCCTTTCCCAGCACACACCTAATGCAGATAACGGACTCTCCTGATGCGAAACGTCACCAGAATGCAAATGAACACTGGCACGACCTTACACAAACATCGCACCTTTGCATATCAGGCTGAAATCGGATCATGTGGGAGATCGAATGTAATAAATAATCAAGGGTGCTGGGTACATTCTGACAACTTCGTCATTGTGCCATCTTTTTTTTTCGTTTTAGTGATGCAGAAAAACGTGGACATGGCTGAATCCAAAGCACTTAACCTTCACTATCTGCTGCAGACGCCCTTTTCCTTATCTCTCAAGGGTCTGATTCTCTTTCCGCTCTGGCCGGAGGAAACACGGCCAGGGCGCTGTATCTGCAGCACCTGGAGAAGAGATCAGAACAGACTGATCCGCTCTGATAGCGCAGATCTACAGAGAGATGTGTGAGGGAAATGTGAAGCATGCCTGAAGGCTCACTGCGCTCCTTGAATGTCTAATTTAAGATGACTACAAGGTTCCTCGTAGACTAAAACACTGACCTGGTTCAGAATGGATGTTTCTGGCTTTGTTTTACATCAGGAATTAGTGAGAAAGAAATTAGGTTAATTTAGGTTGACCTGCAGCTACAAAGTTAATCAACTTTTCACTTTCAACTCTGTGAACTTTTCCATAAGCACTGCATAAAATCACAGAAAATGGCTCTTGAACTTGAAATGAACTTATTTTTGCAAAGTTCCTCTTTAAAAGGTGAAGAGTGTATTTTATGTGCCTGCAACAAACAGAACTGAAAATATAAGACTGGTTTCTTCAAACAGATTTAAAAAATCATTTGCAGAACACACAATTAAATAAATGGGTTAAATATTGTCATTGTAAAGCCAAAAGTGACTGATATTTATTATGTGAAAAAAAAACATTTTTACATTAATGAGGAATCTTTTCTCTAATGAATTATAATTTAAACCATTAAATTAATCAATTGATAAACCCATTTTTTAACAGTTACAAATAAAACATGCCTGCATATAGTTTTGTAAAAATATGTTTTGGTACTTGTTTGTTACTTATTACTGTTTATAAAATCTCAAATCTTTTAGAAAATCATCTGGAAATTGTTTGCGTTTGATTCTTCTCACCACAGTCGTCAAAATCAAGTTCATGATCAATTTCTAAAGTTGCTTTAAAACAATATTTGAAGCATTTGAACAATATAGAAAAATATTTTGAATATTTGAACTCGTGAAAACAAAAAACAAAAAGCAAAAAGCATTGTGCAAATTAAATTGAATTTAAAAATGTTTCACTACAGGTTTATACGTTCACAATTATTCTAATAGTGGATAAAGAAGAGATTAGGGGTGCAAATGGGCAGAAAAAAAATTCCAGAAAATTTCCAAAATTCCCAGAAAATTTCCAAAAATCCTGGAGAATTTCTGGAAATACTGGAAATTTTCTGGAAATTCTCCACCCCTTTGCATCCTAAAAAAAAACAAATAATTTCCAAATTATATTCATTTTTGATCCAGTGCAATAACAATGTCAGTTATTTAATACTGTAAATTATTTGATACGGTTTTCTAAATGGGTCTTTCTACATGCATACTTTTTACATTGTTGAAATTGGATCATCTTATTTAGAGGTCCATCATGGCATCAACAAAAATCCCTGGTCTGTGAATGTGTAGCTAACATTTGCAATTATATATATATATATATATATATATATATATATATATATATATATATATATGCATCTAGCAGAGGCATTTATGCAAAGCGACTTCGACTGCATTCAAGGTATACATTAACAATTCATGTTCCTCACGCTTACCTGTTGCGATCCATCCCCATTAACATTAATCATGTGCGGCATCATGGCCACCTCCCCGTTCAATAGTGGTGGCGGCAGGTCCAGCGGAATCTGGTCTGTCATCATCATTGTGACGTACATTCATGGAGAACTTTCCTGGACTGCCTTTCTGTGAAGACAGAGAGAAACAAATTGTCATGAAACTGAAAAATAAAGAATAAGAGCTGCAAAATAATCTCATATGAGCTCAAACTTGCAAACACACTCTCTTTGACTGCCCTGGTTTTGTGATATGAGGAAGAAGGACATGTTAATTTATTTGAGATGATTTCACAATCTTTGGTTGGTTTGTGACGTTTGAGTGACTGGGCTAAAGCATAAGTAGATGGAAGATGCAGAGTTGCACACGAGTGACTCAGCAGGCGATTGAAGCCAACCGTGGAACACAGCAGTGTCATTGTGAGCTGGACGGCCCGAGGGAAGATCTCCTAAATGAGAAGAGTGTGTAACCGACACAAAAGTGTACTCCCACCCCCTAGAGTTTGAGTTTCTTGAGTGATTTCACCACTAACAATGAACTTGGTTTTGATAAAATAGCATTTGCGCAATGACCCACTGGTTTAGTACACCGTGAGTATGATCTAATGGAGGCGAGAGGAAAGTGTCTGGGGTATAAAAAGGTGAGGGAGTCATCAATGAAGGATGAAGTGAAGGAACAGATGCACAATTTCTTTATTTTGGATGGATGCAAGGCCACCCATTGGTAACATAAACACACGCGTAAACAGTAACACCACTGTATTAGGCACAACATGTGGCAGAGCCCGTAGGACCAGAATGCAACCCCCTCAATGTCTCCATCTCTCTCTCCCTTTCTCGATCACTCATTCTTCAAGTAGAAAGAGAGAGAAAGAGAACATTTCTGACTTCATCAGACCCTTGCACATGATTCACCAGAAGGCAAAAACTTACTATGCCTCATATGGACTAAAAATAGAGAAAGTTTTAAAAAGATAGTTCACCCAAAAATGATGACAGAATTTTATCATTTACTCAGCCTCATTTCATTCCAACCTTGTAAGTCTTTCTTTCTTTTTGTGGAACACAAAAGATGATGTTTTTAAATCTGTTTTTGTCCATACAATAAAAGCTAGTTGAAGAAATACAATCCAGAGGTGTGAAGAGTACCTGAAAACCATACTTGAGTAAAAGTACAGATACCTTACAGCGAAAATGACTCCATTACAAGTTACAAGTCACCGATTCCAAAACCCCTTGTGTAAATGTATCTCATTTTAAAAAAACTTAAGTCTTTTACTAGTACTGAATGTAGGCTCAAAGATGCACTAGTCCTCAACACAAAAGAGACATGCCACTTAAAAACAGTTTTTTGATTTGTGAGGAGAGCAATCATGTTTGTTTTCTAAAATCAAAATAAAATTGAACACCTCAAAATTGCACAACAGCCTCTTAGTCTCAGCTAAGCTCAAGTGCTCAAAAAGCGGAAAACGGACAAGATGTAATAGCTTCAATGCCCTGTAAATGACGATATTGCTTCTTTTGTAGAAGAAAAGAGTAACTGCATTACTCATCGCAAATGTATGGTAAAGTAAAGAGTAAAGAGGTACATCTTAATATTTAATATCTTTTCTTCTCACTAAATCCAATATCTTTGACACTCAGTGAAACTACAAAGTAGCATAAAAGATACATAAATACAGTAACTAATTACATTTACTAAATACTAATTACATAAATTGATCAAAAGTCACAGTAAAGACATCACAAGAGATTTCCACATCAAATACATGTTGTTCTTTTGAACTTTCTATTCATCAAAGAATCCTGAAAAAACTTTAACAACTTTAATAATAGCAGCAAATCAGCATAATAGAATATTATATATATATATATATATATATATATATATATATATATATATATATATATATATATATATATATATATATATATATATATATATATATATATATATAAATATAAATATATATATAATTTATATATTTTGTTAAAAAAAAATAAAAAAAAATGCAGCCTTGGAAAGAGACCTTTCATGTAAAAAATAAAAACCTGGAATAATGACAACAAATGGTGCTTTTTCCCTAAGCAAAAACCAATAAAATGTCCTTCTTGGATACAGATAGCACACCATGTCCCATTTTATCCTCCATTCTGTTCTTTCCATTGATGTTAGATGGTTAGTTTTGTGTGAACCACAAAAGCAGAGACATAAATCTACAGTTATTTGGCAGTAGTTGGTTCCCTTTAAATGAGAGGTGCAAACCCAAGCAAAGACATTATAAATGTTTGTGGACACCAGGACAGCAAAAATCTGATTCTTTCTCTGTGTAATAATGTGGTCCGTCCACACACTCATTGCATCTACATTCTGTTTGACTTTCCATCCATCCTTCATTACCTTTTGCCCACTCCTCATGTTCTGTGTTTATGCAGTGCATCAGGTGAGTTCGACATGGCAAAACAAGAGTAAACAGATTAAACAGATGGTGACCTCCTTTAGGCCCACTCATGATCCCAGCCTTTTTTCTGATGATGCCGTCTCGCAGACACATGCCTCTAATTGCAGTGAGGAAAACAGAATGTGGCTCTGAACTGGAAATGCAGGAAGATCAACCTGGAATGATCCATCTTGCATCTGGTATTATAGCAGAGTGGGGACTAACAGTAATGTCCCGAGAGCCAGACGGACCTACACAACAAAACTGCTTTTACTATCTAATAATACTTGGTGTTTGAGCAATCTGCATAGACATTCATCTCAATGTGACGAATCACTCTGAAGCCACAGGAAAATTACATCCTGAAAACACTCGCTGGCTGATGATACCACAAGCGTGCACACAGTCCAAAACTCTTCAATAGCGACTAGCCTGAGCTGACATTAAAGGCAACAGACAAGAAAAAACTAACTAAATAAATGGAATATATACACACACACAAACATTTAAAAAAAAAAAACGTGATCAAAAGTGACATTAAAGATGTTACAAAAAAATTCTATTTAGAAATGCTGTTTTGTTCAAGAATCCTGAAAAATAATGTATCACGGTTTCCACAAAAATATTAAGCAGCACAACCGTTTTCAACATTGATGATAATGTTTCCTGAGCACCAAATCAGCAACTTTTGAACAGTACTATTTGTACTATAAATATATTAAAATAAAATAAAAACTGATTAATACATTATGATATATGATAAGAAGATTAGATTGAGATTAATATTGTCAACAGAGAAGGAACTGCTGTGCAGATTAAGGGTTCAGCATAAAACTCAGAAATTAACAATAAGAAATAAAAAAAAGATGCTATTGTTGGAGACAGCAGGTTAGAATGGATGGATAGGAAAGTTGGCTTCTGAATGTGTCAGAACTATAAACAGACAAAATCACTGTAAGATACACCATCGTACATAAAATAGAGAAAGGAGGAGAGAGACAGACAGGCCAACAGACGGCCACACACAGCGGCAAAACCCTACAGCTAACCAGAAATAATTAATGACCTTTTAAGAGCCGCCAAGCCACAGTCCCAGAGAGCTGAGGGGAAGACTCAGTGAGAGTGAGAGTGAGAGTGAGAGAGAGAGAGAGAGAAATGGATGGAAAACAAAAAGAAATAGATAGCAAAAAGAGATAAAGAAAAAT
The DNA here is from genome assembly GCF_024489055.1 of Chanodichthys erythropterus. Lineage (NCBI taxonomy): Eukaryota > Metazoa > Chordata > Actinopteri > Cypriniformes > Xenocyprididae > Chanodichthys > Chanodichthys erythropterus. Next base: position 27,788,282 of record NC_090236.1, on the reverse strand, counting down.
GGAAATGAGTTTAAATGACTAAACAAAGGCCATCAGGAGTTAATTCAGTCAGCTGTCGGCTTTGAAGAGTGGTCCTGATGCAGTCCTGGTTTCAGGCGACAGGTTAAAGTGCCGGGCAGTTAGGCTGAGATTAGTTCAGTTGAGCGGCCCATGCTGAGCTGCTTTGATGCCTGGATCCCTCCTGCTTTAGCAGCTAATGGGGCCTATGCTAAGCCTCGGCCTCTCACCCACCAAAAGCTATAATTAGGATTTCCATTGAAACTGAAGCCTGCATTTATTTTAGGATTTGTACAACTTACAATGGAAACTTACAATGAGATGGATATGGGTTGTGATAGCTTAATGGCGGTGTTTACAGAAATTCCGGACTAATATTTCATAAACTGTGCAGCCTTTTTATCTCTTTGTTTGAAATATCTTGTTTTGTTCTCCGGCTGGCATGGTTGCAGTTGAGTCCGTAGATTTTCATTGTGAAGGTTGTTCCGACAGTAAAATCCTTGAGGTTTCCTCCTCTTCGAAAGAATGCCTGTTTAATAAGGTGTCGATTACAAAAGACGATAAAAAAAAGTTAAATTGAAAAATTCCTTCAAGGATGGGCCGCAACAATCGGGTGCTTGTTCGCTGGGGCTGAGGGAAGTGGTGGGATGAGAGACAGCCTTGTGTGAAGAAGCCAGGCTTGCTGCTGGAAGCGAAAACTGAGGACTGCCTTTCGAATCTAACAGAGGACGTAAAAGATGATAATTCACTGAGGTGTCACCTCATCTGCCAGTCGGGACCAAAGAGGCCCAGCTGAGCTTAAACCTAGAGCCCCGAGTCTGTGAAACCTTTCCATTCAGCTACTGACATCTGACCTTCACATACCTAAAAGTCAACAGCTGTACATGCAAAAACAAAAAGAAATACAAAATAAAATAAGACTAAAAGCAAGTGAAAAACAATAAAATAAAAGTTTAAAAAGTTAAAAATAAAATAAACCGAGCAATTCCAAGAGGGTCCACACACCATTGGTGTTCAGGCCCTAATAACTACTACACAAATTCTGTACGTACACAGAATACAGGGACAGGAGTCTCACGATTCGATGTATGATTGAGACTCTAGCCTTCTGGCTTCTCTCTGTTCATTACCTCATTTTCACAGTAATTTCCCTCCACAGTTTGAGAAACAAAAAGCAGCTCTGTTTGTAGCACTCACTTTCTTGTGCAGTCTGCCACACAGGCTCCTCCACCTTCTCTTTCTCCCAGGGTTTTTCTTTTAATAAATGAATCAAGCCAGCTTGAGTAACAAACCCTATTAAACTTGAGAAACAAGGGCTGATTGAATCCATAAGCATGTACGTTTGTTTAATCTGCTTCCTCTGCAGCTTTCACAACACACAGCTCTCTAATTGGCATTTAGATTAAAGGTACTGTAGATGAAAACAGGCTGAGTATGCCTCATAGCAAGAGATGTAAGCGCACCTTTCACACTCATAATGCCTGGTAACTTGAATCTTGAAGGGATCAACAAAAGCAGAGACAGATAAAATTAAATGAAAACTGGACTCAAAAATAAAAGTCTCACCTGTGAGTTAAATCATCTATCTGAAATCTGTCTATCTGAGGCATCACCCATTTATTTAGCCTTGAAGACATTAGCTGTATGTGCCTGAAAAATACATTGGTTTATACTCATGGAGGATCTATATCAGCACCTTATCGGTTATTACAGATTTTAAAGTGTATTGCTACATGTAATGATGCAGAGCTGTTACTTTTGTGTTTAATCTTTTTTAATAAAGTAGTTTAGATAATATCAATTAATATTATTTCAATTATATGCCACGACAAGAAAACTAACAGCTTATTAGTTTGAGCTAGAATTTAAATGATCAGTAAACCATTATTTAAAAGGCACAATATGTCAATTTGGTCCCACTTTATATTAAGTGGCTTTAACTACTATGTACTTACATTTAAATTAATGATTTGATACAATGAACTTATTGTGTACATACATGTTTTTACATTGTACTTATATTTGAAAAACACCTGCATGTAATTATATCTGTAATTAATTTCTGTAATTACATTTATAATTACACTGTTGACCCATCCCTTACACCTAACCCGTACCCTTAAACCTACCCATACCACCAAAGCTTTCCCTAACCTTACCCGTATCCCAATTCAATAGCAGCAAAAGTGTTTTGCAATTCAATAAGAACCCAATAAGTACATTGTACTTATTTTTTGATGTAAGTACATAGCAGTTAAGGCCACTTAATATAAAGGGGGACCGTCATTTTCGCTGCTAGAGGTGCTTATTCAAAACAAAGGCGTAGCTTGATGATGCCTTGATTTTGTGGAATCATGGGAGGTGTTGTCTTCACATTTACAGCCGGTGGAAACGTGGGGTAACGAAGCACTGTTTTATCATATTAGATACATTTGTGTGTTGAAAGTTGATATAATGCTACTCTGAGTTCGCTCGCAGCTATTATGAGACACTTGTTGCACACTGCAGTAATCTAGATCGATATTAGGCATGGTAAGACATGGTACTTGCCGTTAAATCAAGAAAACGAGACTTAAACAACAAGACTTACTATGTTTAGCTATAACAATGATTATCCTAGTTTTCTGTTGATGAATGCATCCAAACAGTTGCTCACCCGTCTAATAAAACAAATAATATATTAAAGCGTCTTTGGTGTTTCCATGGTTTCTACAAAATAAAAATCGGAAATTGAGGGTAACGTGGGTATGATGTCATAGATAGGCGACGCACCGACATGATCCGGTCCTGGTTAAAATTCTTATTTCTCTGGATTTAAACATTCTTGGAAACACTGGGATAATCTAAGTACACAAGTCAACAAAATATATAACATTGTTCTAGTGGTTTTTGGATATTTTAATCCAAAAATCTTACATATTGTGCCTTTAGGCTAAAGATACTAAATTTGTGATATGACTGTTGTCAGATTCTATTGCTAATTTGAAAGAAGTGATAGAAACAATCTTCAATCTGGACAAGCAATTTTTAAAAATTAAATAAACATGGCTGAATCATTCATAAATTGTATTCAGAATTCATTATACTCAAAAAAATATATTTTTATTTTCATACACTTTTTAAAGTGTGCATGTGTGCATTTGTGGCTGCGAGAGGTTTTGTGCTTTGACGTAAGGTCCCTTACCACCAGCATCAAAAGCCACGGGCGGCATATAAATGTTTAATTTTTTCCTTGTTCCAAATGCTACACTGCTCATTTCTTCCTCCTCAAATCCATCAAGAGTCCTTAGTAAGGTGTGTGTAAAAGCTTAGCGCTGTTGCTAAGGGCTTCACTGGACTGTTGTGTTGTGTTTTGCTGTGTCTACCAATGGCTTTCCTTCCCTGCTAGAGTCTCCCTGTGGTGCAAAGACTAGTTCTCCAGATCTTGTGCTGAATTGCACAGGTCTGGGGAAATACAAAAGGAAAGGCGTTTTTGAATGAAGGCGCAGGGGATTTTTGAATGACGGCTTATGCTTTGCCTAACCGGAGATGAATATCACTGTCTCCCATTGAGAACAAAACACACTGAGCCACTTCCTGTTCTATAGTCTGCTCTGTGCAGACCGTATTTTTAACATTGTGCAGGACAATAAGGGAAGTACAGTACGGTCACACATACATATGCGTGCACACATTCCACTCAGCCAATTCACATGGTGGGTGATTTGCCACAGCGCCTCAGTCCAGATCATGCACGGCAAAAAAAATAAATAAAAAATTGGTCATGCACACCCTGACTTTCCTGTTTCCTGTCAGCCTGGCGGAAAGGGCCAGCTGTGGGTCATGATTGCACAACCACGCTAACACAACTCATCTGGAGCCTAATAAAGTTAGATGCTTTCACAAGAAACTCACACTCTTAATTCATGTACCATGCATTTTGCCAAGACGACGCATCCAAATGTTATCCCAGGACAACAACAACTCACTAACACCCTCATCACATGACATGAGATGTGGGCTAGCCACATCCACAACAATTACTCTCCCACAGCATGACGCAATCATAGACATCAAGACAAAAGCATAAGGCTCCTGATGGCATCAATGGAACATAACGTTCTGCAGCTGTGCTGTGGTTTAGAGCTTCAGAAATATGTTACAGGTGACAAAGAAGTCCTCGGCAACTTTTGAGGGGAAAGGTTTTATGCAACACAGCTGTCTGTCTGGCTTTCGCAAGGCTGTCACAAGGCACAGAGATATGTGGGCTGCAAGACTGAGCAAATATGGCAGCTCCCACTTTTATTTATGCATAAATATCACACAGACTAATTAAATCCTGAGCAGTCTGGGCAGCGAGGCGTGCAGTACAGCCAGTCTCTGTCTGCCTGTCTCTCTCATTCTTGTCCAGTACCTCCCGTCACATGCCAGCCAGCTTCTGTAGTCTACATGGGCACAAAAAAGGAACAAAAGAGAAAACTAACGCTGAGGGAACGGGTCAGATGAACAGCAAGCAACAAACTGTTCCCGCCTTGTCCAGGACAATGACATAGACCCTTTGAAAACTCAAGGACTGCATCGAAATTCCTCTACTTTCAGAGTATGTAGTGGTGAATTTGATGAGGAACTTGCTTCTCGATAGATGAGGAAGACCATTCAGAAGGTGACCCCATCTCCTTTTGAAAAGATCATGGCTTTGCATCCAATTGGTAGTTAGAGTGCCCTTTTGGGAAAAGAGAAAAAAACTCCCATCAACCTTTTCTCAAAAAAGCAGACTCTCTGTTGTGAATCACAGGACTTCTCCATCACCACTAGTTGGCTGACAGACTCCCCCAAAATTACAGCTATTGACAGAGGCACCAAGACTCTTTGAAGTGCATTGATGCTTTTGAAAATCCATCGGTGGGAGTCCGTCAACCTTGCAATGGTCTTGTACAAATACACAGAGAAGTAGCCCAAGGGCCCAACGGGGATAGGATCTCTTTCCCTCTTCATGCCCAACACTTCAGCACTGAAGTACAAGGACTCATCTGTAAAATAAGTTATGCGGCCTGCAGAAGTTCTCAGATGACTCAATTGTAGTGACTGTTGGATGAAGATGGGTAGAAGGAAGAGTAAAGGAAATTAGTTAACCACACGTAGAAGAGTTTGAAGAGAATCACAAGCAAATCGACATAGCAAAGGTAAAGGTGGTGGTGGTGAAAAAACAAGATCCTATCTAGACTTGACTTGACTGTAGATCTTTCATTAATTGTAATAAATTACAAAATGCTCTGAAGAACTTCATGTTTACTGGTGACTGATGGTGGATGTCAATCATCTAAGTCAATTATTTAGTCACATGACTTGGTTCAATGATAAAACAAAAATAAAAGTATTCTTAAATTTTGGAAATTTTATTTACATCATGGTGTCTCAATCCAGCATGTTATGCAATATCCCAAAATTTGCATAGAATTCATCTATTTACTACGGAGTGTTTCAAACAAACTGAAGTGAATTTCCTGCATTATATTTAAGTGGTGTGCTATGCTGGGTTTCTGGGCCTGGCTGCAACAGACCCCTCGAGCTAAAATGACCCTTAGTTATATGTGTAAGTGAATTTTCAGGGTTTTCCTAAACAAAAGGGTTTTTTTTGGCAACTGGTTGCTGGGAGTCAGGGATGCTAACAGGCTGAAAATGCTCATCAAAAGGTATGTTCTGTCACTGGGTCTGACTGAAACTCTCTGGAGGGTGTGGGTGAGATGAGGAAATAATGAACAATGTCTGCCATCACCTCATGCTCAGCACGCTTGCTGAAGAGGACATTCAGCAACAGGATGATTCAACCATTATGTAATAGGAAGAGCTAAAGATTGTCATTCTGTGTGCACAGGCAGGAGAACTTAGACTTAGTTTTGACTGCTCTGTCTAGAACTTCCTCTGTACAGAGTGGTGCAGGTATGACGTCAGAACCCAGACGACTAATTTGCCGCTGGTTCCTTCAAGATTTTCCTATGGGGTTTTATAATGGGTTTTTTCGATTTGTGTATAAAATAAAAACTGTGGTAAACATAACTTGACTGTACTTTAATGTTTTGTTCTACAACATTAATTACACACACTCATGAAAATACGAGTAACTAGATAAGACAACTTGGGGTGTGAGCGTGTAAAGTTATGTTTACCATAGACTTTACTTTACCAGGTTCTGATATCATACCAGCACAACTCTATATTCGACAAACTCTAAATATACAGGACAAATAAATACAGTATTATTCAGTGCACTGCATATTCTGGGTATTTAGTGCACTAGCCTCTAGTCAATTACATCTTAAAGGGGACCTATCATGCCTCATTTTACAAGATGTAAAATAATTCTCTGATGGCCCCAGAGTGTGTATTTGAAGTTTTAGCTCAAAAAACCCCACAGATATTTTTTTATAGCATGTTAAAATTGCCACTTTTTGGGATTGAGCAAAAACGTGCCATTTCAGTGTGTGCCCTTTAAATGCAAATGAGCTGCTGCACTCGGCCAAAGAGGGCGAAGTTTTAAGAGCTGATTCTCCGGTGTCAGGAGTCAGTCAGGATGCACTATAATGTCACAAACTGCAAATATATGCTGCATGGAGATAGTACAGGTATAGTTTAGTTCAATTACGGTTATAACTTAAAATTGTCTTCTTCCACTATATTAATACAAGCCTGTTGTACCGGACCCTAGGGCTGGGTATCGTTCAAAAATTTTCGATACCGAGACGATACCGATACCTTGACTTCGATACCGATACCTAAACGATACCTTTAGTATGTGAGGCTCTTTTTAAATCACTCAGCAATTGTTCTTCAATTATTATTAACAAGATCAAAGCGGAAGTAAGAGTGACGCAAGTTCGTTGAAATAAGAGTTCTGTGTCTTTATTAAAATCAACACATTAATGATTCATCTCTCATCCACCCGCAATTAATTTGAATGTTATTTTTTTTTACTTGGCCCGACCCGCAGATTATCCGCAGTATCAGGAGGACGCCGATACCCCTTTTTCAGCAGAATTGTTCGCGTTCTGGAGCCAGAGGCAGAGCCTGTGCTCGTGCAGGTGAACGAGCCTGTCACGAACCAGTCGCGTGTTTCCATAGACTTGAGGGACGAACGCTGATGTAAAGCTGCTGTGTGTTGTACCTGTCCATAACTAGACTAAAAAACATTGCGCATTCCGCTGTTTCTGCAGGCAGTGCGACACTTTTGTTTTCTGTTAACAGTATTATCTGTTCGTGAACCGGCTGCTCACATAAACAGCCGTTTCTCACCCGTCCATTCGGAGATAAACTGAAAACGAAACCGTTGATTCACTCGCCCTCTCGCACATAGGGTCTCTCTCGCGCGTATAGTTTTATATAGTTAGATATAAATAATAATGTAGCGCAACGTTACTTGTTCCTCAACAAGACAGCGAAAGCATTTCTCCGCCCCTCTACTCGGCTCCATTCTGAGGTACCGAAATTTGGTACCGAATGACAAGACACTTTTCGATACTCGATAGTATCGAGGCAGTTCGATCGGTACCTAAAAAGTATCGAGTTCGGTACCCAGCCCTACCGGACCCCGTCCAAAAGATGGCCAAAACTTTACAGATGAGTTTAATGATGTTTATTGTACTTCACACAAAAGATGAAGCGTCCGTTTTCACTCTAGAAAATCTATGTAAGAGCATAGTAAAACACAGTGCAAGTGTGCATTAAAATATCCATAAACTCTCTCCCTCGCATAACCATCAACATACACAGCGAAGTACACAGAACAGAAGTACACTCGTTACAACTAACAGTAAACAAATATATAAAGACCTTATGCCTTTTCGTGTGGGGCTTAACTGGTAGAGCTGCATGATTCTGGATAAAATGAGAATCACGATTTTTTGGTTTCAAATAAAGATCACGATTTTCCCACGATTCTGAATATACAACCAAACAAAATAACACGAAATTTACTAGAGGTTCTGACAAAATATAAATTGCTGACTGTAATTGCTGGAAAATGTTTGAATGAATTATTTAAAAAATGGTTTTGAATGAATTCAATGACTCATTATTAAATACTTGTTTCATTGCTGGATGAATCAGTGTTTTTGAACAAATCTTTTGAATGAACGATACAATGACAAATACTTTTTTTTAACAGCCAGTTGTCACCACCTAGTGGAATTAGATGTAATTGATACAACCATTATTTGACGTGTCAAGTTAGTTTCAAAAGGTAGTTTGCTCTATTTTGATCGCTATCGTAGACATCGGTGTTTAAATACTTTCTTAACTTATCTCAGTACTTCTGTGATAATGTGAATATTTGTAACAGAAATAACTAATGTGTGATTCAAAACAGCCCTCTCTGGCTCTGGCAGCACGAACACAGATTTGAACTTTTCGATATGACATTGTCAAAGGTTTAATAGACGCGGGAGAATTGTTGTCATTAATAAAGTAGGATCGCGTGGGTGCTTGAATCGAGATTGTGATCTTTTTACGATTAATCGTGCAGCTCTAATAACTGGTAAACTTTATATTTCTAAATCAACTCCGATGAACTGTAAAAAAGTGCTCCCACATTCATTCATTACTGCCGTATCCAGTATCACTCTGGAGGCTGTAAGCTGGATCATGAACAGTACTGAACTATCCTTGAGTAACAACTTTTTAGCACAATCTCTTTTGTATTTTCCCTTTGTATTGACATTCGTTCACAAAGCAGTCCGGTGAAAACAAAATGAATTTGCCTCATTTTCAGAGGCTCAGATTTAAGTAGTAAATGGAGAGAGCTCTGTGGATTAACCCATCCAGCTACAGAACACCTAAAATGCTTGGGAGACATTCTCGTCAGTGCAGCAATGGCAGACTGTACAACTGGTTGTGAACTTGCTCAAAGTGGTTCTATGTTAAAACGGCAGTGTCTGTCAACATTCGTGGGTGGGGCCTGTGGCTAATGTGACATCACACTGCAGGGATCTAGAAACAGCTTGTTCTGAGACACTGCTTATGATTTACGGGAATAAAAAAAAAAATTTATGTATTATTCTTGTAAGGGACCATTTAAAATACTGTATTTTCCTAATGTAAAAAAAAAAAAAATCAAGTATGAATTAGGTTATGAAATATTACAGATGTTTGTGTAATTTATTAGTAATATGATGATCTTTGTATCTGAATGTCTTTTGCTGTACCTTGTGTGTGCGCGTGTGTAAATTGTAACCGGAAACTTGCTAACATTTGTGCTGAAATTGACACCATAGTGATCAGGTGGGCTAGTAATCTTAAGATGGTGGGTAGACATGCATGTTAGACGCTGATTGTTTGTTGGAGCCTAAACTGTTTTAATGTGGATTTTATACTTTGTATCATTTTAATTGAACTAAATGCATGTTTGATGTTGACGAAAGGTTTGCACTCCTCACATTTGGTTTGCACTCCTTGGAGAGCATAGTAGTAATAGTAGGTACAGTATGTTGAATGATTAACGAAATGAATGTATCAATGAATGTTTGTTGTATAACGTAGTTTTTGTGATGTTTATTTATGCAATTTACACATTCGATGTGTTTACGAGTTTGTTTGAATATGAATTTGTTGTTTTTTTATATAGTTTTCACAGTGCTGTGGGGTGCTGTGATTTGATGGTGTACGGAATAAAGATGATGTTTGAATACATTGTGTTGTCATGCATGGTGAATTAAAAGAAACTTCACGCATCAGTTGAGGCTCTCGGATCCAAGGGGTTGTTACAAATCTTTTTGTTATTTTCAATATATAAAATTCGAAATAAAACATATATAATTTTCCATCACATCTCTGCCATTATATGTGGATAAAAGTTGAATGGGCAGTCTAATTATAAAAAAAGCAAAAAACAAAAACAAACAAACAAACAAACAAACAAACAAACAAAAAAAAGTAATGTAGATGAACCCATTACAGATTAATCTTTCCAACTTTCTGGTCCGGATATGAACTGTGATCCACGCTGCAAGTGTTGTTACACTCGTCACGGCATTCCGCACAGAGAGTGCTCTCATACACGTACACGTACACGTGTGTTGTTACATATTAATAATAAACATAATGAGTGCTATTGTTGTTTTCATTGATGTGCAACCTGTGCTGTTAAAATCTAAAAAAAAAAAAAAAAAAAAAAAAAAAAAAAAATTTAATAATAATGTGTTTTAGGGTTTTATGACCCTTTAAGAATGTTTAAAAAGCTCTTGTGAGGTGGTTTGTGATGGCTGCAACCGGTACGGACTCAGATTAGGGCAAATCTTAACATGCAGAGCAGAAACGTGAGAGGCCCCATAAGCACGGAAACTTGGGTTGTTTTGTTAGTTTCAGCACTATGGTAAACAGAGCAGGAATGGCATCTTATTTCCACTACCTTGTTTCAACTCTTCTCTCAAACTGCCCACAAGGTAAGCCCTAAAACCAGCTCACAAGAAAACTAGAGCATCTCAACAATACACCACAAAAAGGTCTGACTAGATGAAGAAACTGACACTGTCAGCCAATAACCCAATAGTGTGCACCCAAAGGAGGAGGAGAAGAAAACGAGGACAGATAGAAACAAGAAGGGGGGAAAAAATGAAAATGAGCCATGGGGAGACATGAGCTCTACCTGTAGGTATGCGCCCAGCTGGCTGCAGATAGGAGCGTTTGCCAGGGCTGTCTGATATCTGCTTATTAGCTCTGTTTAATCACAGACTGCACAAAGCCACGTCGGACCCACTGCCTCGGAGAACGCCAATTACACTTTCAGACACACACAAGCAATTAATAAGATCCTCAGTAGCTGTCTGGCTCCTGCAGGCATAAGTAACCACAGGGAAAGAAGAGAGGCAAAACTGAGAGGAACGCTGATGCTGCAAACCGAACCAAAGATGGAAGTCAGTGACAAAGTGCCACACTTACCAAAAAAAAAAAAAAAAAAAAAAATCACCATGGTAAAACTGTTGCTTTATAGTTTAAGGTTTAAGATGGGAATTCAATACTATAGTACCATTTGTGTGTTTTTCTATTAAATATATAATATACTTTACACAAAAATAATGGATACCATTTTACAACCCGAATTCCCGAAAAGTTGGGATGTTTTTTAAAGAGAAAACTAAAAGACTTTTAAGTCACATGAGCCAATATTATATTCATAATAGAACATAGATAACAAATTGTGGAAAAAGATTGTGGAAAACAATGTTTGTTAACGTCAAATTGCAAAGCCTTTGCAAATCTCATCATCTACAGTGCATAACATCATCAATAGAATCAGAGAAACTGGAGAAATCTTTGTGCGTAGGGGACAAGGCCAAAGACCTTTATTAGATGCTCTTGGTTTTCTGGCCCTCGGATGACACTGCATCACTCATCGGCATGATTGTGTCAGTGACATTACTGAATGGGCCCAGGAATACTTCCAGAAACCACTGTCGGTAAACACAATCCGCCGTGCCATCTGCAGATGCCAACTAAACTCTATCATGCAAGAAGGAAGCCATATGTGAACATGGTCCAGAAGCGTTGTCATGTTAAAATGAACTGTTCCAAAGTTTTCTATGGTCAGACGAGTCCAAATTTGACATTCTTGTTGGAAATAACAGACGCTGTATCCTCCGGGCTAAAGAGGAAGGAGACCTTCCAACATGTTATCAGCATTCAGTTCAAAAGCCAGCATCTCTGATGGTATGGAGGTGCATAAGTGCATACAGTAAGGGCAGCTTGCATGTTTTGGAAGGCACTATGAATGCTGAAATATAAAGTTTTCTAGATGACATCTATTTCAGGGAAGGCCTTGAGTATTTCAGCAGGACAGTGCAAAACCACATACTGTAGCTATTGCAACAACATGGCTTTGTCGTAGAAGAGTCTGGGTGCTGAAATGGCCTGCCTGCAGTCCAGATCTTTCATCTATAGAGAACATTTGGTGCATTATTAAACGAAAAATACGTCAAAAGACGACCACAAACTCTTCAGCAGCTAGAAACCTATATCAGTCAAGAATGGGACCAAATTCCAACACCAAAACTCCAGAAACTCATTACCTCGATGCCCAGATGTCTTCAAACTGTTTTGAAAAGAAGAGGAGATGGTACACCATGGTAAACATTCCCCTGGCCCAACAATTTTTAGACCTGTAGCAGGCATCAAATTTGAAATGAGCTCATTTTGAAAAAAAAAAAAAAAAAAAATAAAATTAGATTTTAACAATAAGAATAAACGTGTTGAGCTATATAACAATAATTAGTTTTCTGTCTATTAATGTATCCAAACAGTTGTTCCCTTGTCTATTAAAACATGTAATATATTTAAGCGTCTTTGGTGTTTCCATGGTTTCTAAAAAATAAAACCGGAAACCAAGGGTAACGTGGGTATGACGCAATTGACAGGTGACTCCTCGCACGTCCAGGAGCCTTGGATAAAATAATTTTTTTTTCAATACTTACAAATAGTTGGAGACTTTTGGATATTGTAAGTACTCAAGTGAACAAAATATATATTACACAACGGACTAGTGGTTTTTGGATATTTTACTGCAATAGTCTTACATATTGCATCTTTAAACATTTGTTATGTTATCTATGTTCTAATGTGAATAAAATATTGATTTGAAAGTCTTTTAGTTTTCATTTTATTCAAATTTAAAAAAACTTCCCAAATTTTCTAGAATTCGGTTGTATATGATTAAGCTTGTCATTCAGGTACTATGGTATCATATAGCACCAAGTGTTAGTAAAACTCTCAGTGTACTATAGTTCACTTGACATCTCATATGAATGAGGATCCTATGGATTTCCTAATACCTGTTCAATGGTCAAGGTTTCTTTTCATTAAACCTAAATGCAATCAAAGAAAAAGAAGAAAATCATCGAAATCTTGTAAATCAAGAGGTTGAAATGCAAACAAGAGTTCTTTTATAAACAGAAATAGATGAAAAGCAACCATGAAGATGATTTATACCATTTCTTCAACCATGAAACTCTCCATAAATAAAAGCAGGAGAGAGTGTAGTGTTCCCTCTAATGGGCTGCTTTGGTTGAAATCTGCATAATGGGAGAGAAAGGCCTATAATTTGACCTGGAATGAGTAGATGATGTACTCAGAGGTTCAGCGTCCACCAGCGCTGTGTTTGGGTGTTCTGGATCTGGGGAATTATGCATTTGGCCTGTTGTGGTTCAAAGTATCATTTCCAATGGCTCCATCCATTTTGAAACACACATTTTCAAAAAACAACAGACTGAAAGAGAGAGCGAAATTAAGTTGAAATTGGGCCGAAGGTAATATTGAAAAATGAACATCTAATCTGATGAAAAAAATTGAGTTTGCCCATTTTGGAGCCCAAAGTCACACTTTGTCATGGTTGACAACCATTCACTCAATCCTAGTACCAACATGGACAGTGAGACGTTTGCTACTATATCTAGGGACCCCCACAAATATGAATAAATACACAGCTAACCATGCAGACCAAAATAATAAACTGCCAAGATCAATAATAAGACAAATGTGTTACCTAGCAGCTGATTGTTGCTGTGCAGCCATAAGTCATAAATCTAAAATGCATGGTTGCACTTTACAGGTGGGATGCTTCCATATGAGACTGTGTATTCTTATGTATGTTTATGCTGAAAGGAATTTCCCAGCAAGACACTCCACAGCACGTACACCTCAGGCAATCGGGTTCACAACTGATGTTTTCAGAAAACCGAATAGGGACGCCATGGAAACAGCCGTCTCTCATAGCAACAGCATCTCTTTAAGTACCGACTTATCTTTTTCCAGGTCACACTGAACTTTTATGCACAGCTTGAGGAAAAGAATGAATGTTCATGAAGCAACATGTCAAGGTGAATATATAACAAGTGTTCTGTTTTTATACTATTGTGACCCATTAAATTAGGAAACAAAATCTTAACGATAAGAATGTTACCGAAATCACAGGACAAGAAAAGTGGTGCTGGTGCTTTTTAAGGTTCAAGCACATGAAGAGGGCACTGCACAAACAGGAAGTTCATCTGCTGACCACAAGCATGTTTGGGGTGCACTGCATACTGCACACATTCTTGAAGGGACAGTATGCACATCACGTACTGGAATCCAGAGAGTCTCCACAATTCTCACTGCACCCTAAAGCATAGAGCTGCATCTTATTAACAAACTACCTGCTCCATACTTGACCCATAGACAAAGAGAGAGGTGACAGTTAGCATGAAATGCTGTAGACACAGCCTGGGGCCCCTTAAAATATTTACATTTAATCATTCAGCAGATGCTTTTACCCAAACTGACTTACAAATGAGGAATGCAAGGACACTTTTAGCTGTAAAGTGCACTAAGATTGTGATATCTGCATATCATTGGTCCACTAAAAGGATTTATGCAGTCGCTATTGTGAAATGGTTTCTCCATACAGAAGTTCACAACATCCATACAGGAAGGGTTCTTCTCAGGTGTCACCATACAATGAAAGCTGGACCCTGGGGAATATTCTGTAGAGACATTCAAAGCAGAATAGGTATTGAATGACTACACTGCTGGCTTATGTGAATCGGCAAAAAGTAAGAGCTTACCTTAAAGAACAAATACATAATGTATCTGTATTCTTTTTCTCTTTCTTTAATTTTTAATTAACGTAAAAGGAAATCATAGAGAAAGCTAAAATGAGATTACGGCTGCGTTCCAGTTCGTGTTTTGTTTTGTTTTTTTATTCCCTTCCCTTGCTAACTTCCCTCAGTCTCGTTGACTCGGATGTAGATCATTGCTTACATTGCATGCATGAGTGCCCACTACTGGCAGAACCTTTGAATTGGAACGTCCTAAGCCCTTGATCACTTGGAATCCAATGGAGTTGATTTATTATTTAATTTATTTGCATTCTATATGTATATAGGTGTGTTTGGGTCGTTTTAAATATTTAAAAACAACTATTAATATATCAGAGTTGTTTGTGGTGGGGTAAATTAAAACGTGACATGCGGTGACGTCACAGTCGTATATGAAGCTGCCTGAAGTGTACATATGAAGTAGACTCTCTCCTTTGGTCAAAATCATGGAAGCGAGGGGCTGTCCAAATAAACTTCCCTCATCCACTTCACAAAGAGGCATGGATTCCCCCGAGGGGAAGTGCTAAGGAAAGTTTGCGAGTGCGTGTCTAAAAGTGGAGTGGGACACCAGGAAACACTCAAACATGCACCATACACATGAGCACCACAGCTCAATGATGTGTATAATTACATTTTTAAATAGAAATAAAGACTACAAAAGTACCTCTGCAAGAAATTATCAAAATCATCTCATTTGGTACTGGAACTGCATTTCATTTTTCTATAAACATTTATTCTTAAGAGAACTAAAAGAACAGTAAAAGGAACACTTTTTTTGAAAATAGGCTCATTTTCCAACTCCCCTAGAGTTAAACAGTTGAGTTTTACCGTTTTCGAATCCATTCAGCTGATCTCCAGGTCCAGACCAGTACCAGACCCAGAAAAGTTGCGATTTTCTAGGCCGATATGGCTAGAAACTATACTCTCATTCCGGCATAATCAAGAAACTTTGCTGCCGCACCATGGGTGCAGCAGGCGCAATGATATTACGCAGCGGCTGTGACTCCACAGGTAGCATGACTTGCAACCATGGAGACCGTGGCGACCAGGGCGGGTGAGAGCCGTGAGGGAACGGCGCGAGGCCGGTGACGCGAGTGTTAATGAGCTTCACCTGGGAGGCGCAC
This sequence comes from Chanodichthys erythropterus, assembly GCF_024489055.1. Lineage (NCBI taxonomy): Eukaryota > Metazoa > Chordata > Actinopteri > Cypriniformes > Xenocyprididae > Chanodichthys > Chanodichthys erythropterus. The sequence goes on along the minus strand of NC_090236.1, from coordinate 27,772,567 downwards.
CGGCCTTGAGTCCCTCACGGAGGAGCTCCGGGAGCATAAAAGGAGGAGCGACTACCGTGAAGGACGAGAGAGGACCAGGCCTGGACTTTATTTTATTTTATGTTTTGTTATGTTTGTGTGGCCGGCAGACGTCCGCGAGGGTCTGCCGGCATTACTTTCGTTTTGTTTGTTTATTTTATATTAAAGTTTTACTGAACGTTCGCCGGTTCCCGCCTCCTTCTTCCCCCAACTACTAACCCTGTTACAGAGACATTTGTGAGAGGTGCTGCGTATTATGATTGCACCTGCTGCACCTATGGTATAGCAGCAAAGTTCCTTGATTATTACGCCAGAATGAGAGTATAGTTCCTAGCCATATCGGCCTAGAAAATCGCAACTTTTCATTTTCCGTCAGTCTTAGTACACGATGTAACTACAGAAGGGTCAAGTTTTACATTGGAAAAATACTGTAACTCTTTGGACAGTTTTTTTTTGAGTGAGATGCTAATGGTCTAATCAGATTCAATGAACTATGCTAAGCTATGCTAAAAGTGGTACCGCCAGACCCGGAGATCGGCTGAATGGATTCAAAAACGGTAAAACTCAACTGTTTAACACTATAGGGGAGTTGGAAAATGAGCCCATTTTCCAAAAAAAGTGGAGTGTTCCTTTAATGGAACCATTATGGATCAGGAGTAGTTACATTATTTACGATTCACATTTAATTCACACATCTTTACGATTCACATCTGATATGCTGATTTGGTGCTTAAAGGGATAGTTCACCCAAAAATGAAAATTTAATGTTTATCAGCTTACCCCCAGTGCATCCAAGATGTAGGTGACATTTTTTCTTCAGTCGATCACAAATGATGATTTTTAACTGCAACCGCTGCCCTCTGTCATTCAAATCATTGCAGTAGATGGGAACTTCATCTATAAGAGTGAATAAACCTTGCCATATACTTCAATGAGCGCGAGACATCACTTGCGTTGTCAGAGCGCGATCTGACCTCACTCACCGGAAGCTGAACGGAGTTGGACATAGTGGTGTATTAGAGGTAAAAAATGATATAAATACTGTTCGGTTTCTCACACAAACCGATCGTTTCGTGTCTTAGGACATTAATGTGTCGTCACGAGCCGCAGGGTTTCATTTGGATTTGTCTAAGCAAGGTTAATTCACTCTTACAGATGAAGTTCCCATCTACTGCAATGATTTGAATGACAGAGGGCAGCGGTTGCAGTTAAAAATCATCATTTGTGATCGACTGAAGAAAAAATGTCACCTACATCTTGGATGCACTGGGGTTAAGCTGATAAACATCACATTTTCATTTTTGGGTGAACTATCCCTTTATGAAACATTTCTTATCAATAATCAGTTATCGTTTCTTATCAATAATCAATGTTGAAAATGGTTGTGCTGCTAAATATTTTAGTGGAAACCATGACAAACTGTGAGACTTCAAAAGAACAGTATTTTAAAGAGAAATCTTTTGTAACAAATTACATTAATGTCACTTTAGATCTTTTTTTTTTTCATCCTTGCTGGATAGAAGTATTAATTTCCTTCAAAATAATAATAAAAAAGGTCTTACTGACCCCAAACTTTTATAGTGTATATCAATGCTTAATATCAACTCACAAGTCAAAAACTGACATTTGGCTGTTCCTGTAGCTCAACTTGTAGAGAATGGCACTAGCAACATCACAAAATGCATTAACTGATAGCATGTGCACATGAGATGTTCTATAAGTCACTTTGGATAAAAGCATCTAGGAATAAACGGCGTGTCAATGTAATCAATTATGTCGATTACGCCCTGTTTATGTTCATCCCTAACCCCCTGTCATGTTTCACACAAAACAAAACTCTAGAGCAGATGCTAATGGCTAGTATGGCAGTGCTGCCACATACGGTTACGATTTTTTCAGCGTGAAAACCCCATTCTATAACCGAACTGACACCTACACATTTTCAGGATTCACAACAGTGTTCTTGACAAATCCACGCTGAATAAACGGAACCGCACAGGACAACTAGTTGTCTGCCACATCATAATGTGAGAGCCACAGTGAACTGTATAATCATGACAGGTTTAGTTTACTCACGGACACAGAGAAATGATTTGTGTTCATCAAAAGATCCACTGGAGCTGCGGTGGGTTCAAGCTGTGTGTTGCATTATGGACATCACCATTTTTGATACTGTTGCTCAATGCGGTTGTGAGTCCTGGAAATGTGCAGGCTTGTATTAATTGCCGCTGCCACACTAGCCATTAGTATCTGCTCTAGAGTTTTGTTTTGTATGAAACATGACAGAATTAGGGATGAACAATGTGTAATCGACATGTTGTTCCATCTGCTTTTATCAACTGTAAACTAGTCAACCAACCATCACGTCCAAAATTGGCCAATAGCTCAATGACGGAGGCACCTGAGAGAACCTTCCCCCAGCTCAACCTTAGCCTGACCACGTCTCCTCTGGCAGTCAGGAGGGTACTCGAATTTGGTGGGAAACCGGCTCTCGCACGTCTCCCATTAAGCTCCCTGCACCCAACAATAGGTATTGAAAAGAGGGGAGCAGAAAGCCTGGCCCCAGAGTGAAGCACCTTTGTGCAGGCAGCTCAGGGTGAGGTGGGGTGAAGGCGGGTCTAGGGGGTTGGGAGGAATGCAGGAGACTTCTGTTAGCTTTTACACAGAGGCTCAGTTGAGAAGCGATGGAGATGTGTAATAAGGTCTCTCTGGAGCAGGGCTGAACTAAATGAGTGCACCCATTCAGACTGAGCCAGGGAGTTCAACAGGTTCAGACACTGAGGGCGGACACGTGCATACCTGCATAATGCACCGAGAGGTACGCGTTCAGCACGCCTACCTGCCTACTTAGACTGCATCCATGCTGTGCAGTTTATGTACCACACACAGAAGAACGGTTTACTTCATATTAGAGAGAAAGAGAGAGTGACAAAGAGAGACTATATGTGAGGGTTATTTTGGGGCGGCCCACACCGAGCGGAGTGAAGTGGAGTCGACCCGTTCCCTGTAATTGAAGTAATGACATGCCGTTTATGCAAAGGAGCATTGGCAGCACAGGAATTTCTCTGCACTAAAGTTCCCCTCTACTACAGAAAAAAAAAAGACCTCCCCCCGCTGCTAAGTCATGTCTTGACAGGTTTCCCTGCTGGAAAAGCTGCGGCCCCAGGGCAGGGTTTTGCTAGAAATGGGATGAATGGGGGAGGAGAGGTGAGGCGGGGAGGATGTAGAGGATTTTTATATCCACACTTGAAAGAGGAGGGTCCAAGGACACTCACTGTCCTCATTCATCCTCACTGTTTTTATTGCCAGGGTGGGACAAAAAGAAGCTTTTCACCTGATGGCAAAAGAATGGAAATCTTCCTGGTGTACGAGTAGGACCCTCAGCTAGGTCTGGACGATTTATCGAAAAGTAATCGAAACCGAAATTCAGAGCCTCTAACCGACGGAATTTTCCCATGTCGGTTATTTCGTTTTTTTAATCCTGTTAATACTTCCCCCTTCAAAACATACTACCACGTGTGTAGTCACGTGACTCTGCCCCGTCCAGTCAGTGGCATGGAAGCAAAAAGGAGTCGAAAAACTCAGTCAACACACAGCAAACCCCAAAGTGAGATCTCTTTCGTTTGTGTCCTTACAAAAGTTTGTCAATTGTATGATAAAAGGCTTGCCAGTTTGAACATTCAAGTGATTTTACACCATTCAAGAACATCACGTGAAGATCACGCGCATAGAGGAGTGCAGAAACTCGTTGTCAACACTGTCCTGTGATTTATCACTAAAGTAGCTTAGAAACTCAAAAGTTACAGCATATATTTTTCTACTTTTTAAGTAACTACTTACAACCCACAGCTTTACAATTAATAGAGTGACGGTATGACTAAAATTCACACACAATCGCTAATGCATTAATGCATTCAAATAAATGTACTGGTACTGTGCTATGTTATCTGTATCTGATTTACAATGAGCAGAAACGTAAGAAATGTTATGAACCATAGATAAAATAACTGCTGAAAGTGAGCACTCTTTCACTTTTTTTGCAAGTCTTTGGGAACAACTAGAAACTAACAAATTTGTTAAGCACTAATATAAGATAAATAGATCGATCGAAAGACAGACAGATCTTATTTTTATATTTTTTATCATAATTGAATTTTTACTCTTTATTTGTTCCTTTTTTTTTAGCCATTGACCCAACTGCATGCACTGCTGAGTTGAGGGCGCCACAGACGTCCCTGCTTCCATGCAGTGATAGTTCATACAGCCTCAAGCATTATCTGACTTGCTCTCTGCACCTTGGCAAACATTTTAATGTTAAAGCTAATCAAACAACCATTGAAGTTGCATTCTGTCAATAATTACAAGAGAGCTGTCAATAATTACCCGTTCTCATTATGTTTTGACAGTGCAAGCAGTACGTATGCCACTTCAGATAAACAAGACTGGGGGACACTTGACTCTAAACCTGAAGAGAGGAGGCCTGTCTGACAGACTCAGTTTGTTGCACTGGGGAGTTGTCAGGAACAAAGGCTTCCCTGTGCATGGAGCCAGCCTGGGACACAAGCGTTTTTATAAGGCTGATTGAACACAAGAGCACCTCAAGAGCCCTTAATAAGAACAAAGAGTGCAGCAGCAGTATGCAAGTGAAATGGCACATGAGGCAGTCTTGGATGCTATTGAAATTTCAATGACAATTTCATCAAAAGACCTTCTCATTCCACAGCAACACCTTACAGTCCCTCACCTGGCTTCCAGCAAATACCAGTCATTTACAGAAAAATTTCCAGGGTTCTTGAGCTCTGACGTGTCCAGACCTGGCCTTGACAAATGGCAGCCTCAGCATTTCGTTCTTCTAAGTCTACAAGTTTTATTATACCACCATGAATGCACAGTTCAGAGTCGTCATTGTCTCTCTACAAATCTGTTAAAAAACAAAATCTCAGACCCTGTCAGTCTTTTAGCCCTAATCAAAAACATTCACATTCCAAACCAACCACACTGAAGCTGCAGAAAAATTCCTCCAGCCTCATAAAGGCAACCAAGCAAATGTTCCCAAAAGTTTTCAAAGGCATATTTTTGGAGAGAACGTGCTTTCCTTCGAACTGCTGGAACATCAGCTGGCACCAGCTTCCGCCTAAGCAAGTGGTCCACGAAAACAACACCAAAAGAGCTGTGGCTTGTACAGAATAGGTGGATCTACATTTTTAGAGGTCCACTGACTTAAATGCATTAAAGAGGCCAAAATGATGATAGCTGTGGTTTGCTTATGAGAAGAAAGAAAAAAAAAAAAAAAAAATGTTGTCAGAGGACCCAGTCTCAAGTATGAGAAGCCAATATCCCAAGTAATACACAACAGTCAGTTTTTCCAATAGTGCTTCCAGGACCAGTGCAAAAGAAACAACTGACAGAAATTAAATTGTTTGAGGTCTTTAAAGACAGCATGAAAAAATAAATTAATCCTATTAATTTTGTTGAACATGTAAATTTGCGTGGAATGAGTTGATTCGTTGTGCTGTCTTTGTGTTCCTTAGATGAATGAAAGTCTTACAGGTTTGGAACGACTGGAACTATCCCTTTAATCTCCTGAATGAACAAAACATTTCAGGATTCACACTTGTAAGCAACTGCTGCTATAAATCCCAAAATGTGACTGAACACAGTCATAGTAAACACCTTTCCTAATTAGGCCTAATTGCACAAGCCTTATCTTTTGTCATAAAAAGTACCATTAGGTAAAAGTTCATGAATTCATTAGTTACAGTTTTTATTGGTAAATTAACCAAAGGATTAATCGACAACTCAGAAAATAAAAGATTAACAGATTAATTAAAAATAATTGATAGATTAACCATTTGCAAAATATTGTTAGTTCCAGCCCTACTATGGTTACTGAAAAAGAATACAGGCTTGAGTACCATTGCACATTCATACAAACGCAACGTAAATGATTTAAAGGTGCTGTAGAACGTGTTTTCAAAAGATGTAATATAAGTCTAAGGTGTCCCCTGAATGTGTCTGTGAAGTTTCAAAATACAAAATACCCCATAGATTTTTTTTTTATTCATTTTTTTTTAACTGCCTATTTTGGGGCATCATTAAATATGTGCCGATTCAGGCTGCGGCCCCTTTAAATTCTCCTGCTCCCCGCCCCCAAGCTCGCGACTACCTTAAACAGCATAAACAAAGTTTACACAGATAATATAACCCTCAAAATGGATCTTTACAAAGTGTTCGTCATGTAGCATGTCTAATCGTGCAATTACAGTGTTTATTTGGATGTTTACATTTGATTCTGAATGAGTTTGACAGTGCTCTGTGGCTAAAGCTAACATTACACACTGTTGGAGAGATTTATAAAGAATGAAGTTGTGTTTATGAATTATACAGACTGCAAGTGTTTAATAATGAAAATAGCGATGGCTCTTGTCTCTGTGAATACAGTAATAAACGATGGTAACTTTTACCACATTTAACAGTACATTAGCAACATGCTAACGAAACATTTAGAAAGACAATTTACAAATATCACTAAAAATATCATATCATCATGGATCAGGTCAGTTATTATCGCTCCATCTGCCATTTTTCGCTATTGTCCTTGCTTGCTTACCTAGTCTGATGATTCAGCTGTGCACAGATCCAGACGTTAATACTGGCTGCCCTTGTCTAATGCCTTGAACATGAGCTGGCATATGCAGATATTGGGTCGTACATATTAATGATCCCGACTGTTACGTCACAGTCGGTGTTATGTTGAGATTCGCCTGTTCTTCAGAGGTCTTTTAAACAAATCAAATTTACATAGGAAGGAGGAAACAATGGTGTTTGAGACTCACTGAATGTCATTTCCATGTACTGAACTTGTTATTCAACTATGCCAAAGTAAATTAAATTTTCCATTCTACGACACCTTTAAATGATGTAATGATGTAAGTGACTTAACTTCTATTGAACCCAGAATATTCCATTAAGTAAGGTGAGTGAGAGAGGAGTTTTCCATGTATTGAAGGGTGAGGTTGGCACGATACAGTAAGAGCATTCGGCAGCTGCTTTGAAAGCCATTACAGGATAGAGACAGCGCCAGGGCATTATTTACACCCTGTCAGCAAAGCACACAACACTTCCATGCATAACCCAGTCACAACATCCAATGGGGCAACAGGCATCTGAAATCATGCCATTGAACGTCAGCTTTGTGGGAAAGCGATCAAGTTGGCTTGACCTGCATCATTTCCCATGTGATAGAGGAGTCAGTGCGTCTGGACCCGGCCGCATCATTGCAAAGGTCTCCTCGGAGCTCAGCTCGCTCCCATGGCAGTGGTCGGTAAAATGAGCTTGCAACAAGTCTGGGCACTGATTCAGACTCAAATTAGAGAAACCAGGAAAACTACACATGATCCTTTTGGGCATTGGATTTGCAGCAATTCCACATACACACACACACACAAACTCTGAGATTTAATGCCGTTTTTATTGGGAGGGCCAGTAAAGCCAGCTGTTTTGGAACATCAGCAGAGAAGGTTCCACTCCACAATTCTTCCGGTAAACAAGCAGAGCAGATGCTGTGCACAGAATCCCAAAGCACGGACCTCAGCGCTGGCCTCACACCCCATCTGACAGAACCTCCTGCTCCACCACCCTATTCTCATTACGTCTGACTTCAATGACAGACACTGTTACAGGCTGGATGAGAACCAGCTTAGGGGTCTGCTTTTACAGTAACACAAAGCCAGAATGGCTTTTCGTTTTTGGCATTAGTTTCCATCCCCCCTTACACATCTGGAGTCTGCAGATGTTAGAAGAATGCGTGAACTGCCATTACACCTCATATACGCACACCTTCAAAAACATTAGGATTTAGCTCTAGTTTGGCCATCTATTTTGTCAGCTGTAAAGAAAAACGTTCTCAAACAGGGCATGTACCCTCACTTATTCAAGAAGTGCTGCATGCTGTTCTAGCAGAGGGTCAGATTGCACTTTGAGTGATACAACAACCTTACATCATTCTGATAGATTCGCACTGAGACAGGTCACTCCTGCTTACACAACATCACTGCTGACAGCTGTATGAAAACACTACGACAGGTTGCTCCAGGGCTTACTGACACCGGCCCACCAGGTTAATCAATCCTTAAACAACTGTGAACTCTATGTGGCACAGTACTTTGATATTGTCAGTGGCAGGTGTCCCTGTCCTGGCTCACTGCTGTATGTACCTCATCTAACGCTTCACTTTTGCAGGATTTTACTGTGATGCTTTCTTAAGGTTATATTTACTGAAACTGATTATTACATTTGTGTGAACTATTTTGTGCGAAAACTTGTGAAGGTGAGAACAGAAATATTCAATAGCTTACAATATTCAAGCTTAAAAGGATAGTTCATCCAAAAATGAAAATTGTTATCATTTATGTAACCCTAATAGTTCACTTTCAAGGTTTGTACTGTAAATATGTTTGACTATTAAAAGGTGGGATATTTTTTTCTATTGAAAGGTGATTTGACATAACAGCTCACTTTCAGCAGTTATTTTATCTATGGTTTGTAAAATTTCTTACAGATTTCTTCTCGTTGTAAACCGGATAAAGATAAATTAGCACAGTACCAGTACATAATGAGAGCGATTGCATGTGTGAATAGTCATTCCGTCTCTCTATTAATCGTGAAGCGGTGGGTTGTAAATAGTTACTTCAAAAGTAGAAAAAATATATGCTATAATAACTTTTGAGTTTCTAAGCGACTTTAGTGATAAATCACAGGACAGCGCTGACAATTAGGTTCTGCTCCTCTCAGTGCGTGCGATCTTCATGTTTTGTGCAGCTACTGTTTGTATGAGTGTTTGTGCCACAATGCAGCTGCACGAGCACGGTAGCTCGATATAATAATACACATCTGATTTTCTAAATCGCTTGAATTTCCAAACTGGCACACCTTAAAACACATACAACTGACAAAGTTTAGTGAAGACGCAAGGCTCACTGCTCGCGCGCCGTCTCCGTGTGTTGACTCGGCGTTCACCAGTGTGTTGACTGGACGGGGTGGAGTCACGTGGCTACACATGCTAGTATGTTTTTAAGTGAGAAGTATTAACAGGATTAAAAAAAAACTAAAAAAACGACATGGGAAAATTATGTCGGTTAGAGGTTCTGAATTCTAATAAAAGGTTCTAATATATTTGTAATAGGGCTGACCGATATATCGCATGAGATTGTCACGCACATTTCGTCAGTAAAGCCGGTTCCCTGACTACCGCTAAATCACCATAACCTGCTTTCAAACGGAGCGGCATTTAATAGACAGAGCCGTAGTTCACTGACAAGCCACGCAATATCGCATTCATTTTCGAAGGCGATTCATCTGCAATATGAACACGACATTGCGTGGCTTGTCAGTTAATTTGTAATTATATATATATATATATATATATATATATATATATATATATATATATATATAAAGACAAATATTTGACTATAGTACTGTAAAATAAAAAGTTTATTGTTGTTGTTGTTTTATACATTTACATTGATTGGCTCCATCTTTTTCATCATAACAAAAAAATCCATCACAATGCATTCAACAAATTAAAAGGAAAAAAAATTGGGTCTGCTTTCCATCACAGATGCATTGTATTAAGGATCAGGTTTTTGCTGGAAAAGACCAGCTGCCAACTGTCCAGTCAGATGTTTCCTCTGCAGGTGCAGTTCAAGATTGGCTAGTCAAATTAACCTGGTTAATGTTGGGAATCTGTGAGATATAAATCTAGATGGAAACTTAAGGGGAAGAAAGGATGCTGTTACACCAGCCACATCTCCATTAGGTTATCATAATAATCAACACATAGAAGCACACAGTGTGCTTTATGGGCAGCACGGACAGCAGCAACACTGCTTTCTCTGTTTCAGACAGTTGAGGAGAGGACTCGCTCCACACCACGTCATTCAGGAGTTTCCCCCACCCCCGACATCTCCCTTTTGCCTCCAAACAGTCCGTTGTTCATGGAATTTCTTCACAGGAGAGAATTTTGCCTAGTGCTGGCACACAGCAATACAAATGATTTCAAATTTGCAGCTTGTGAAGTAATGATTCAAGCTGTACACAACGCCTCTTTAACATTTACCATTTTTCATGTGTGGGAATTCGCCCCGTTTATACATTCCTCTGAGATCATAAAAACCCCAGGCTCTTGCATAGACCTGAGACTGGTGTTCAGTGTCACTAGGCAGATCATGTTTTATGCCAATTCTATTTCTTCCTATACTACATTTTATCCCGGTAATCGCACAAATTATCCTACTGGATGTAAGACGGGATTAGTTTTGGGAGACTTGAGGGTACCTTGAGGGAGCCTATCAGACCTTAAGGTTAAAAAGATTTGTACATCTGATCAAGGAGCCTCACAAATTTGATGGTAATGAAAGCCGGCCCAGCTGGTCAACCAAGTCCAGCATCCACACACAAGCCATACCATGAAGCTCGGCCAAACGAACCCATATCATGGTTTATAGTTTTTGTGCCAGGCAACTCGCCTTTATGGGAAAGGAAAAATCTCCTCTGGAAAACTCTGGCCTATAGCCATTATATGAAAATGAAGCAATGGCCGCCCTGAACAATGCCATTCTTTCAGAGGGAAATCAGACAGGCCTTGGGAACAGCAGCCTAACTATGCTTTGAGGCAATTTTGGCAGGAAGACAGGCATGGACCAATTGTACACGTTCTTTCTCATTCTTTCTGCCAACCATACAGCATCATTATCACCAATGGTTACCTCAGACTATTTCAGACTAAACTAAACAGGCTCCCGAAAACCACAGGGGTGAAAAGTAGCTCTAGTCTCTAATGAGGGAACAGACATAGATGGAGAAATTTCTCCTTTAGGTACATTTATTGCTCAAGTATCTTAAATTGCCAACAGATCCTATTACTAATAAGCAGAAAACTACTTCTCCTTGAGTTTTTAGTACAACTAGCATTGAATTAAGGCCTCTTCACACCAAAAATTATAACATTTAAAGATAAATATATTTGTGTCCACACCAATGGACTATTATAATAAGCACATGCTGCAGTTATGTTGTCTACTGCTTTAAATGCTTGAGGTCTTTATTAAGATTAGGTGGATTTCGATTGGCTGCCAATGTTTTTATCATTTATCAACAGTGTTGGGGAAAGTTTCTTTTTAATGTAATGCATTACAATATTGCGTTACTATAAAAGAAAAAGTAACTAATTGTGTTAGTTACTTTTAATGGAAAGTAATAAGTCAGTCAATTAATGGGAAAACAAAATAACTTGCATTACTTATTTGAAAAAGTAAATCAGATATTTTGTTTTAAATTTAAAAGTAATGCGTTAGTTACTTGGATACTTGGACTTAAGCTTCACAAACAGACCTGAATTAAATTAATATGTGCGCAACACCCACATTAAGTAATTTTATGCATAACCAAGAACAATTAAAATCTTTGTCCATTTAACCATATTTATTTAATTAACTTAATTCATTTAATTTTGGCCTGTCATTAGCATAAGCTACCACTGAAAAAAAAAACTGTTTTTGTCTGATTGACTAATATTTGAGTTTTTTTTGTCTCAAGTGCAGTTACTCAACAAAGACAAGTTGCCAAGTTTTCAAAAGCTATTATAGAAGAGAAAATACCAAGCTAATGCAACAAGATGAGGAACTAGTACTAGAAAAGTCCCATATGATCCAGAGGTCAGATTTTTGTAAGCAAAGGTTTCCGAGTCAGGAAAGACAGGAACTCTAGAGATATTCAATAGAAAATGGTTCAAAAGATGAAACAGTCAGTCTATCGTTTAGCAGCAATGAGAGCAAAGCGACTTGACGCTGCCAAAGAGAGCAAGAGAGAGAGAGAGAAAACTCATCCAACCATCTGGATGTGGACTAGGCAGAAGTCCAGGAGGCAGTAAAATTCCTTCCAAGTCCCTGACCGACGTGCGACTGCCACGTAGCTGTTAATGCAAGAGGACAGAGAGGAGGGAAGAGGCAGTCTTATTCCTGCAGATACACCTTCCCACAGAGCAACATAAGCACATCTGCCTGTCTGCCTACACAGCACACTGATATTGAACTGCAATATCACAGTTTTGATGCAATATGATAGTGATAATGATTACTTGGAGAGGTTCATAATAATAGAATGTGTTTATGGGCGTCAGACAAGTCTCTGACGTGGAGTTTCTCACATCTTTGAGGTGGCGTCCAAGCCTCAAATCCTTTCGGAATTTTTTTTTTTTACTCACTTCTATACACATTTATATACATTTTATAAGCATTGTCAAAGATTCATTTTTTTTTTTTTATTTACAAGTCAAATCAAGTCAATTGATTACGGTGTTGTTATTTTAAACGAACTATTATAAAAGGTTTTGTTAACTGAACTATAGCTGAAATGAAATAAAATATATTAGATGAAAAACTTAAAATTTGAAATGCTGCCTTAGCAACTAACAAAAATAAATGAAAACTAAATTTAAGCTAAGAGTACTAAAGTGACTAAAACTAAAAGCTAAAATCAATTAAATTAAATTACTTTAATAATGCTAAAAATATTATTAATAAAACAAATTAAAAGTTACACATTTTCCATTAAAAGTCAGTGAGGTCCATTGTCATTTTGTTTTTAACCACATTGACTTTCATTGTCTTTCATTGACTTTCAAACAGCTAAAAACAGTTCCAGACAGAAGGGATGATAGAAATTAAATTTTTGGCTGAACTATCCCTTTAAGTGTGACATTTCAGACTTAAGTTTCCATTTCTGGGTAAACAAATGCTGCTCTGAAGGAGTATCCCCTTATAACCTCATTTAAATTGAAGAATGATGTTCAGTGTGTGACATTAAAGAAAGAAGTTTGAAAGATTTCTGTAGTGGGTTGGTCTAGACTTGTTGGTGACTCAGTCTGTCCACAAACAGGAAAAAACAGTAATGTCTAAAATACCATCAATATGCACCTCGCTACTAAGAGTGTAAACAGCCAGTTCATCACCACACAGCTCACAGATCTCAACTATCCTGAGCTTTTTTGTTTTCTGGCACACTGAACTTGTGTTTAGACCAAGCTGAGAGGAAGCAGCCTAACTCCCACAAACACATGAAAATGACTCACTCCATACACATGGCTGTGCTTCAGGATTTTTCCTTCTTTTTTTCTTTGGAACTTAGGAAAAAGAGTTCAGATCAGTGAGGAGGATCAGTGCATGAATCAAGGGCAGTGAGAACATTCACATATGCAGTTATAATCGAGCTACAGTAGGTTTTCACATAGTCGAGCAACAGTCTTCATCTTCATCACGTGCCATTTTTAAGCAGTCAGCTCTTTCTTCAAGAAAACACATCCATGGGCTAGACGTTTACCATGACAGTAAAGTATTTTCAAGACAGACAAACTCATAAACCTCAAGTTTCCCCACACAAACCTCTAGTCAAGGTTGCATTTCAATGCGGAAGCAGTCAGTTTTGTCCAAGAGTCCAGATTTGGATGGACATTTTATAGTCCTGGAATGCTGAATGAGTCAACACTTTGGTACGGCTGGATCCCATGCCCAAGCCAACATTCAGGGCTCCCCCCAACCCCCAGCCGAATGAGGTGTGATGAATTCAGTTAGAGGAAGACACAGGGAATGGGGTGGTGGGGAGGGGGTGTTGAAATTGGGGGGACAGATTTTGCTCATTTGTCCCACATGGCTGAGCACGCTCAAAGAGGGCAGCTCAGTTTAAACAAACATAACCATTTCCTCCTCGTTGCACACAAAGCCTTTAAACAGAAACCCGTCCGTCGCTCCTCACCGGGTCATTTGGGGGAAAGAACAGCTAGCCGCCAAAACACAGCCAGCCCTGTGTGGCTCAGCGTCTGCAGACACCCTGAAAAAGCTCAAACATGGTCCTGCTTCTCAACTCCACCTCACACACAGCACTGATACAGCATCTGTACAGGGAATATATCCAATCATTTGCTTACGGACAAAAGCCTAGACAACTGTAAGTCACTGAGAGACTAAGCTCTCTAGTTTCTTCTAGGCACATTTACAAATTAGGGATGCATGATGTGCCATAATTGTCGACTGATGGAGTTCTTTTATTTATTGGTGGATGTTAAAGCTGCAGTCTGTAACTTTTGGCGCTCTAGTGGTTGATAAACAGAACTGCATGCGTCTTGCTGAAGAACACTGTGGCCAGAGCTACGTCTCTCTGTTTATGTCTATGACAAGTCACGCAGGTATTGTGCTACTCCGCAGTGGTACGACCTGAACCAGTCTAAAATAGATTATAAACACTTATTATAGGTGTACCGTAGTGATTCAGAATAAGACAAAAACATGGTTTGGAAAATGGATTCATGATGTATCGCTCATTATATAATTTTTGAACGCAGAGTTATGGACAGCAGCTTTAAATAAGTACTATATAAAATAAATAAAGTTAATAAAAAAAGATAATAGTAGATGTAAAACATTTTATTTCACAATATTATTATATTATGTAAAATTAAATTACCCATATAGTATTCTCACCTCATTACACTGTCATTTTATTACCAATGTGTAATATATCATAAATGTTTTTTATATTAATGTGTAATATAATATTTAAGTGCAATATCTTCAGGTGAAATAATTAAATATTTTACAAATACCTCTGTGTAAAAAAAAAAAAAAATTCGTAATCTTAAATCTTAATCATTATTTAAGCGCAATGTTCTAAGTAAAAAAAAAATTTTAAATGCATTTAATATTCAGCAATAAATATGTTTATGTCATTTTTGTGTAATATCAGTCATTTATGGGTTATCAGCTATACCATCAAAATACTTATTGGACAGAATTTTAATATCTGTGCAATAATGAGTGAATATACCAAACAAGAAAACATATAATTAAAAATAAATAAATAAAAATCACATTGACTTAAATGTGAGAAATGCGAAAAACAGGAACTGAAACATAAATTACTGCTAAATTACAAAGTCCGTAACAGGAATGTTAAGGAGCAGCCTTTTCACCCCATGGTGACTCTGGAATGCTGTAGAAAGTGAAAATTCAACATTGACACATTCCTCCAGTGCCACCTGGGATGCCATTGCCCTCACAGCAATGGCTGTCATTCCCATGACCTCCCTGTTTACTTTATTTTGGTATTTTGGTAATTTCACACATCCAAAACATGGCTACTGAACAAAGAGAGATGAGCGGTACTAATCCAAAAGAATAATATGAATTAGCTGGAAAAATTCACCAGGCTGAAAGAAATCTGGCCAGTAAGAATGGATAGCCCCCGTCCACCCCTCCTCGCTCTCAGAGGTCAAAGGGTGAAATTCCTCATCTTCCATCAGGCCTCCAGATTTCACACACCATAAGGGGGAGTGCTTAAGGAGGGGGATGGGTTAACAAGACCCGGTGAGATGGAGAGATTGTGGGAGGTATTGGTCGAAGGTCCTGCTGGTAGGGGGGTGGGCATAGAAAAACAGGAAGTCTGGGACTACAAATATATGCACAGTGACACTGCTGACATGTGTTTGCACAGGGTAGCTTGTGAGGCGATCGGACAGAGCATACGTACATCGTAAGAGGGCATTGTGTGGATTACAACAGACTGTAGAAGCAATAAATGCACCAATATAAATGCAGCATCTGATGCCAGGCTCTCATTGCATATACACAGCAGCTAAAACAGTCTCCAGTCAAATAAAAGCGTCATTAATGAGCTGCTGTCGCATCTGAAGTTTCCATCGTCCAGCTAACAACGGCCGTCTCTGCACTCTGAATGCTAATGCAAGCACGAACATATACCATTGGCCACCTGACCAAACACTGAGTGTTTTTCCGCTCTGCTTTTAGCTAAATGTGCAGGCCTGGCCATTTGAATAATGCATTGGCATGACAGAGTGGATGCATGTCAGGAACCAGAGTGACATGGAGTGAGTAGCAGCATCTCACTCTCTTCACCAATAGCAAAGAAAGAGATACACAAATCAACATTCTTGCATTCCGAAACAGCTAAAAGTAGCGCGATGGAATAAAACCGTTTCAATGCATTTTTACAACTCAAAAAAACAATCTGCCTGATAAGGAAATTAGGTCAATGTATTTAAGTATATAAAACATGTTTTGTAATCAGTCTCACAAAATCAATAATTGGCTTCAAAATATATTATATAAATATGAATATTTATCATTATTAGCCAAAGTTTCCATTCCTATTAAAATTCTGTCAAAATTTACTCACACTCATTTCAAACCTGTATGACTTTCTTTTGTGGAACACAAAAGGAGACATTTTTAATTGCAACTGTTTCAGCAAAATTTTGCAGGCAAAAAATGTGTCACTAGCACAGCGATGTATAAAGCACAGTTTACATAAAAGTCACTTTCAACACTTTCTGTGGGTCAGCATCATGAATTCATTTGACCGAAATCTGAATGTGGAACATTTTCACTCTCGTGCAAAACTCCCAATCACACGGATTCCTATAAGAATGTCTCGATTGTGCCAGTAAATTATTGGCAAGTAATGAAAAATGTGTCCACATCTTAAGGGTCCAAAACAGCCTTGGACTTTAGATAAAGTCATACAGGTTTGGTAAAACATGAGGGTGAGTAAATTATGACAATATTCTCTTTTGGGTGAACTATCTGTTTAAAAGTGAAACATACATGGCAGGACAAGTATAAAAAATAAAAAAAGAGTGTTTTCTTCCCTATTGTAATGTATAACTGAAACAAGAAAAAAAAGGTATGGCTGGACTTGATTATGTAAATCGGGAATTGATTGAGTCATTGTAGTTTGCTATTGTTCGATCTCATGTCGCCAGTAAACACATCAACAGAGAAGAGAAGTTTTTTTTTTTTTTTTATTTAAGATTATAAGGGCACATTAATTAAAAAAAAAAAAAAAAAAAGTGTATTATATATATATATATATATATATATATATATATATATATATATTTATGTGGCCAGATAAGTCATTTTATAATAAATATTACAATATTCCATTAAAAAAATAAAATAAAAAAAAAGGTCAATTTTGATTTCATGATGACTTTATAGATGCAACTTTTCCAAGAGGGTTTAACTGTATGAACTTGTAACAAACTAAAGCACAAGACGCCATCAACATGTTAAGATATCAAAACTAAAATTCAACTAGTCTACTCTCTTCACCTCTAGTCGGTTATTGTATGAAATCCAAAGCAGCTTGAGAAGGTATGTTATGGCATCCAGCAAAAGCATCCTGCAGCTTGTCGCTTGCACTGTGGGTAAAGTGATGGTGTGCAGTTAGGTGGAGATGGTGGGAAAGGGAGTTGAAAGGCCTCTTTTATCTTCATCTAAATCAACTGTCAACAGTAGTGTAAATCACCAAGAAGACAGAAAAGCCTAACATGCAAACATAGCAGCTCTGTGCCAAACAAACATGCATCACATTCACCGGGAGAAGAAGCTCGGGTGCAAACGAGACGTGTGAGAGCCGACAGCATGAAAAAAAAAACCTTGGTGATTACTGTGATGCAGAACACTGTTTTTAGCTCCTCTGAATGCCACTATATGTGGCCGTGGTTGGCTGATTCAAGATGAGCAGCATGATCCTGATTCATGGACCAGCTGACAGCCACATCATCTCAGCATGCATATTTCCCAAGCACTAATGGTTAAAGCACAGATACGAACTTGTTCTGTCTTGCTTAACAGTTGAAGAGACGCTGGATTTCTCTGCCTAATGAGATGAAGGGAAAAGGAGTCTAATGATAAGATGATGAGACTTCGCTGACCAAAACTATCCCTGCATTTCTACTCATCATCCACTCTTTTTTTTCAAAACAATGCAGATGAATGCCACTGAATTCAATGAATGTTACAGAGACAAAAGAATATACAGTAGTAATGAGGCATTGCTATCTCAACCTAGACAAGATTGATTTTGGAATCAATCTACCGAGCAATAAAGTGTGACTAAGAGATGTGAAGTTGCTTCAAAGGGCACCAGTCAGAGAAAATCAGGAAATGTCCTCAAGAAGGTGGACTCTCCACTGCAATTAGGAACAATCACAACAGATTTTATCACGCTGCACTGCATAACATCAGCACACATCAAAGCACAGAGCTGCTCCCAGATTGATGGAGAACTGTAGGGGGGAGGGGATGTGTAGTTTTGGGTAGCCCCTGGGGAAACAGACCTCCAGCTCACCAGGTACAACCCCATGACCTCAAAGGAAGAGCACATTCCTGCAGCTATGCCCAATCAGAAAGTTTAACTCCCCACGCCAGCTCTCTCAGCACAGCACCTAGACTGATGAAACAGTGGCTGCTAAAGACAATCCATCAGATATCGACCAAAAAAATAATAAACCTACTTTGTTTTGAAAGCATACCAATTATATGCTGTTATTTTCTCTGCACATTTTCATAGTTAGTACGTGCATTTGAACAATGATTCTCAACCTTTTTGACTCCAAGGCCCACACTGTATATATATATATATTTATTTCAACAGCCTTTAATGACAATAGTCACATTTACAGTCAGGCTGTCACTATATATATCTCATGAAAAAAAACAAAAAAAAAAAAAAAACAGACAGGGTCTTGTATCATTTTTGCAATAATGTACAGTCATTTGGTCATTATTGCACTTTTTAAATAGCTATTTAAAAAAAACAATAGATAGATATTAAATACTGATTTTTATATAGAACACTAGCACAGCTATGGAGGGAATATAGTTTTCTAGAGAAGTTGTACAGTGTTCCCACGGGTAATAGGCATTATTTAGAAATATGTGTGTTGAATGCTCTGACTGACCAATCAGAATCAAGTATTCCAGAGTGTTGCATAATGCAAGCATAAAATGCAGCCACTCATATGTTTTGGGATTGACTTTTTAACATTATATGGAAAAGAATTTTAAGCTTTGTGTGCATTTGAGAAAAATGTCCATTGGGGAAAAGTAAATAAAAGAAAGTAGCAAGGACCTAAAACAAGCAGGAGGGGAAAAAATCCATTGCAAGTTGTGTGTATCATTCCATGGGAAGTAGGGGGAAGAGGGGGATTCAGTCCACACAGACCTCTAAGCTGCAGTTAAAAAAAGTTAAAGTGAAAAACTATGCATTTAGAATATTTTACCCATATTTAATTGTCTTATATAACTTATTTTAAATCATCTTGTGGCCCCTATGGATGACTATTGGGCCCTGGGCCACTGGTTGAGAACCACTGGTTTCAAATAATAAGAAGAAGAGGAATGCAACATCCTATTTTCCTGCAGATATTTTTAAACACAAGTTATCATGAACCAGTTCAGCAATTTACATTTTAAAAAGTTATAAAATCCCTCACTCAGCTGGAGAATGCAAACCTGACGTCACTGACTGCAGATCACATTTCTCCTCTATCTAGATATTTTTCTTCTTTCTCTCCAATAAGCCCTCTGGATCCAGGCAGGAATGGACCTCATGGTACAATCTATCTTGAAGCGTCATTTCAGTGCCTGACAGCATCATCCAAGAGATTAAAAAGCGACCGTTCAAAGTCTTTTTCCAGAGCTGCTAATTAGTGAGCTTTAATTCCCCGCACGAAAGAGCAACTGATGTTTGGAAAAACGATGCACGGCGTTGCATTAAACCAAACCAATAAAAAGAAAGAAAAACAGAAAGTAGTATCGAGAAGTATAGATACTTTCTGCACAATATATGACAGGACAAGGACAACAACAGCTAATGTTGTCCACCATAAACAGACACAGCTGTTGAAGAATAGGCTGTCTGGAATACTAGGGCATGATGGAGTTGACCAACTTCACTTCATCCATCACCAAATTCCTTTAAATCTTTGCCAAATATTATTCAACATCAATTCCAGCAAATGAGTGTTTTGCAACACTGTAAGCGCTTAGGAAAGACATCTGGAAAGACAGCGAAATTCAGCATCCCAAATAAATTTCACCTAAACATTTTATATCACTTATATCAAGACTGTCGGATAAATACTAAATATTTTTAATAAAGCAAAAGTCTAACTTTTTTTCTAACGTTTACGTAACAGTACGCGCTAAATAAAAAAATAAAAAATCCAAAATTCCAAAGTTGGAATTCAACGACGAAGACGTCAAACTATGAATTTTCTCGTAAATTTTCTTACAAAGTTGCACGACGAGTTTTAAGCATCTTCAGGTAAATAACGGTTTCTAAAAAGAATCAATGCAATACTGCCTGTTTTCTTGAAGAATAACTAAGTTTTCCGTTCCATCTCCTGGTTGGCCAACTAACCCAGACTCCCGGCGTCACCGCCATCCAGACACAAAAATGCACGCAACTTTCCCGTTATGAGCATATTTTCATCGTTTAATTGGGAAAAAAGCACACAAACGCGAACTGTAGCCAAAGATAGAGCTAGTAAGCGATAAGAAAAACTTACCTCGCTGCAATAAAATGATCTTGAAAGAAACTCCAGAGCTCCACTTTCACCCCAGACACAACTTTGGCAATCCTTGCTCCAGTCTGCTCCACCAGCGCTCAGTCAGGGGGAGATTCCGCGGCCATGTCAATTATGTCCCACAGCACATGTGAGCTTGATCCTGCCCCCTTTACCGTAAGCACCCATATAAACGAACTTCAGAGCAGAGGGGAACCATTCAAAGACGATTTAACCTAAAGACCACCACCAGACACATGCACAGACACAGCTTTTACTATAGCCTACACGACAAAAACAGTAGCCGAATGCTTTGGTTCATGTTTGGTTCAGTAGTCCCAGTCAGACTGTAGGATGTTTTTATGGATTTTTACAAGATTACATATTGAAAATCAGGAGACAAATTGGTTCATTTTCTGATTTTTTTTTTTAAATAAACATCGGATAAACTTTCAAGGAGACACATGGACAATAGCCTAACTTTAAAATTAGCCTATGTCATTGAAAAAGATTCTAATTTAGTTAGCTAGAAATCTGTACTAGCATACTAATGGTCTAACTATTTTAGTGTTTTTTGAGTGTTCGTTGGTACTTTTTTTATGACATTTTTATGAAAACAAGCTTTTCAAAATAATTCAAGATTATTCTTAACTGTGACTATGTGATTATAATATGATGTTACTATTTTTTTTTTCTTCTAATTTGTAAACAAAAGTAGCCTAATCTATCCAAAACTGAGTATGGTGTTGGTTTTCATTACTGTCTACTGTGCTTTGTTGTTTATGCAACACTTAACAATAAGGTTTCATTTGTTAATACTATTAGTTAATTAAAAATTAACTAACAATAAATTATACCACATTTTTAAATCTTAAATAATGTTAATTTCAACATTTGCTAATACATTATTAAAATCAAAAGTTGTATCAGTTAATATTATTCAATGGACCTGAGCTACAGTAGACAATTGTAGATTTATGAACTAATTAACACTAACAAATATGAGCCTAAAAATACTGCAATAAATGTATTGCTCATTGTTAGCTAATGCATTGTAAAAAAAAAAAAAAAAAAAAAAGAGGGGATAACCAAATTTCATTCATCGATCAATATGAATGTCATCATATTGCGGGACTCTGTTTGCTGCACTATCCTTTGTTTGTATCATTTTGCAGATTTGCAGGCTTGTCTGCAAGCTTGCTAGTCTGTCATCAAGACAAATTTAAAAAAATTAGATGGATCATTAAACTGTCATTCATGTATGAAAACTATTTTAAGTCCACTGCATATCCGTGACTCATGGCATAATTATGTAGGTAGCTGAAAATACTTTTTAAATCTCAAAATCAGAAGAGCACAGCTGAACAAACCCAATGCCCCTTGTCCTACATTTCACTTCGCTGACAGTGGCAGGTAAGTCACACGGTGTAAATGTGTCTGCTGCCACCAGCAGGACAGTAAATGTAGGGCAGGACGAACACAACTACTCATTTCTCATTTAGGCTCCTATAGAATGTTTAATTAGTGCTATTAATTGCTCGCATTGTAGCGTTTTTTGACATTTCTTTCATGGGAATTAAGTGATATGACCTCACTATAAAATCCTTTGCATCAACCTCGAGCCTTTAAAGGGTTAGTTCACCCAAAAAAAATAATAATGTCATTTATTACTTACCCTCATGTCGCTCTACACCCGTAAGACCTTCATTCATCTTTGGAACACAAATTAAGATATTTTTGATTAAATCCGATGGCTCAGCAAGGCCTGCATAGACATATCCTACTTCCTCTCTCAAGATCCATAAAGGTACTAAAAACATATTTAAATCAGTTCATGTGAGTTCAGTGGTTCTACCTTAATATTATAAAGCGACGAGAATTTTTTTCCGTGCGCCAAAAAAAAAAAACAAAAAACAAAAAACGACTTTTTAACACTGCTTCGGAGCGTTATGTGAGCGTACAGTGTCCCAACTTTTTTTGAATCAGGTTTGTAATAATTCTGTCATCATTTACTCACCCCATGTTGTTCCGAACCTGCTGGTGTCGGGAAACTGTCCTGACTAGTTTCTACAACATCATACTATGGTGGTTAAGCAGTGTGCTAGGTTACATTGTCATTGTTTGTATGGGAAACGCACCACTGTATAATTTTCTTTCTTCCTTGGAACACAAAAGATTCATGTTGTCAATTTTGATTTTATTTCTTGAGGGGATATTCGTGCCCTTTAAAGTTGTTATGAAACAGAAGTTGCAGTAGTATGGCTTCTCGAACAAGAAAAAATGTAGGGCGCGACTTGTGTTTTGCTATTGCTGTGATGTCATGTGACGTTGTCTCACGCCAATAAACACTTCATCAGAAATGTTGCTGCAAGAGTTATTTTGATTAAAGTTTATGAGCGCAAATTAATTAAAAAAAATAAACTGATAAATTATTTATAATAAACACTGCAATATTCCATTACAAAATAATAATTGTCATTTTTTTATTTCAGTGTCTTTAAGTATTTTTTCCTCAACCTACCTTACAGATATGGTAGATTTTACCACATAAATGCATTGCTTTAAACCTGAATGGTGATCATTTTGATGAAGGAAGCAGAGAATGAGGTTGAGCACACTTAAATAAGTGCACCAGAAATGTTTTATTTATAAGTTGAAGAAAAAAGTTAGTGTGGTGCAAATGTGGATCATGTCCATGCAGAGTCCATGTGTTGTGTTCTGTGACAGTGTGAAATAATGTTGGTGTCATGGAGGCTGAATGGTCAGGGGATTTCCTGGAGATGGAGATTTTGAGTGAAGGACAACAATCATCTTCTAACGGATATGTGCTGCTCTTAATCACAGACAGCTTCTGGCTGATACTGGATAGGGTGTTCCCTCCTATTTGAAGTTCCCTAGTGTCAGAGGTGAGTCTGGAAAAGGAAGAGCTGTCTGTACACTGATTCTGACATGAAAGTGCTTTCCAGGGTGTGGAGTACCCTCTCTCTCTCTACCTTCTTCAGCTCAGGTCTGATAACGCAAGAGTGTGTATGAAAATTTAAATATAACACATGTTCCTTAGCTGCTACCACAGCGAACCATAGCGACTGCATATTTCATCATTAACTACAAGTAATTATCCCTATGTTTCAGAATGAGGGTTCCTTCAGAGGAAACTTCGATCCGTGAAGCCAAAGGTCAAGTTGAGCCAGGCATCTTAGCATCTAATTTGTACGTTTTCATACAATCTGCTTATGGTTAGGTTTAGGGGTAGACTTTTATTCTTTTTTTTTTTCTACAAATCAAAGGTTTTAGAATGAATGACATTGTGCAATTTCATATGTATTTTCTCATGAGATCGGGTTGGCCAGTATGGAAACCTTTAGCTTTTCTATTGAATCAAACTGAAAGCATTCCCATCAACAGCTAGAACATGTGTTTCTACTCTGTATTTACACCAGGGCAATGCAATCTCTTCATGTTTGCCAGAAAAGAGGTGGATGGAAAGTGGATAATTCATGACGCACACAAACAGAAAGAGGCAGATACAAGTGTTTGGCTGTATTGATCAGGTAATGTATTTCCCACTATAGTTTGTCATTAACAGGACGAACATGAACTTTTTCCTATATGGACACCTGGAAGAGTGTTTTGAGATGGAATGAAAACCAAAGACATTCTTCAGTGAGACTCCTCTCTGGAGACCAAAATAGAGGAAAAAATGAATTGCGCGCACAGTGAAAAACAGAGGACAGATTCAAGATGGCCAGGATTTACAGGAGTTCACTGCTTGAGCTCCTGCCTAGAATTCAGAGATCATTCTGAAAAGCTGCCTAATTTTTTCCTTGGAGACTCCACTACATCAGATTAAAAGAATTTGCCGGAAGGTTTATGTTCAATAAGACACATTAGATACATATAAGTCTATCTGATGCCCACAGCTGAAGAAATGTTTTATTATTAAACGTTTAAGGGGAACATTTTAATCTTGCAAGGGAATTTGTCCTTTTTCATTTGAGATAATTTCATGTCTTAAAATGGATTTCAAAAGTGCAGCTGGAAAATTGAACTGTCTGATTGGACAATTTCATGAAAATGTGTAAGAAATGTACTTCTATCATGATAACTTTCAGAGTGTTTGCCATGCTAATGGGTATAGACAATTTTATGTTCAAGGGTTAGTTCACCCCAAAATGATAATTCTATCATTAATTACTCACCCTCATGTCATTCCAAACCTGTAAGAACACAAATGAAGATGTTTTTAATGAAATCTGACAGCATTCTGTCCTATAGACTTCCTTTGCAGCTTGATCTTTGATGCTTCAAAAAGTTCATAAAGGGATCGGAAAATTACTCCAAATGAATCACAACCAAATTTTCTAAAGAGACTCGATTGGTTTTTATGATGAACAATTTTAACGATTTAATTTAATTTTTTACTCGCATAGAAACCTTGATCAGCAAACATAAACAGATGCTCAACTGAATGTGAATGACTCACGAGAACAAACTTCTTCAGGAAACTTGTTGTGTAACCAATGAGGTTCATTCTCGTGTGTTACGCAGCACGCTTGAGCTTCTGGAAGAGGTCTTTCAGTCTTGGTAGAATCTGCTACGCTGCTGCTGCAGAGCAAGTGCTTGACTTGCTACTGCCAATACATAAACAACATGCTGCTTCTGTACAAAATAACATACATGAATTAACCGTAACAGATCTATACAGGTGGAGCTGGGGAAGGTGGAGGGTTTCTGAAAGCGCACTGCAGACTGCTACGGAAAGTGCTGACCAATATATGAAGGTTGAGCAGCAAGCGCATTGACTACTGATAAAGCATGAACCAATCAGCTGTGAATAATTAAAGCTTTAAATAATTACTTAGTAATGCATTACACCCAACATTATGTTCTTATTAATTCAGTGTTTCTACATATGGATCTAGGATCCCACTTCCTGATGGGCTCCAGGGGCCAGGGCAACATGTACCAAAACACAAAAAATGTGCATATAAAGTGCATGATACAATATATGGCTAGAGCCCACTGCTAGGAAAAGGGGTTTCTTCAATGTCATGGTCTAAGTAGGATGTTCCTTCTTAAAGTAGCAATATCCTGCAGAAGATAATGTGATGAAGAGAGCTACTAAAATGCAGTCTGATCCATGTTTAATGATTTTATTTTTCAATTAGTTTTTATATAATTATAATATTTTATATATAACTACGTCAGAACAGCAGCTCAGTATTGGCCAAATCTGCACACGTGAGCAGCATGATGCATGCATGTGATGCAGGAGCCAGCCAATAATGAGTCGGCGTTCTGACTTAAACAACGTATGGATGTAAACAATGTATGAGAATGACACAGAACAGAAGATATTGTTGAATAAAGTCGTGATTTTTGTTTTGTTTTTGCACAGAAAAAGTATTCTCGTCACTTCATAACATTAAGGTTGAACCACTGCAGTCTCATCGACTGTTTTAATGATGTCTTTAGTACCTTTCTGGACCTTGAAAGTGGTGGTTAAATTGCAGTCTATTGAGGAGTCATATACCTCTCGGATTTCATCAAAAATATCTTAATTTGTGTTTCCGAAGATGAACTTGCGTATGTGGAACGACATGATGGTGAATAATTAATGACAGAATTTTCATTTTTGAATTAACTAACCCTTTGAGGTATTTATCAGACAAAATTATTTGGCAAAAAAGGGAAACCACAGCTACAGGTTTTATTTTACTATGCCAAAAAACAAAAAAACAAAACAAAAAAAACACTAAAAGATCACAGAAAAAAGCATACATTGACTACAGCATGATCTGTTATTACAATTATGTTGGTTCTCTCTTGTTTTTGCATGTTTAAAATGTCTTTGAATGACAACCTTCAACAATTTTATTTATTTATTTATTTTTAAATATTTGAATAAAAGGTGAAGATGTTTTTTTTTTTTTTTTTTTTCAAGGCCGGACATCACTTTTGGCCACTATATGCAACATATTCAGTATGAATCCAATTTTTTTTTTTTTTACTAAAGTAATAGTGCCAAAGCAACTTTCTGGTGTGCAATCTCTTTGATGGGCCTCTTGTGCATCACAGCAACACCCTGGGTCTATACATGGACGTGGACTGCCTGGATGGGATGCACCTACATATAATATTAGGGTTTATCATAAGAGGATAGGAAAGGATTGTCGGCAGTTAAGTAAGGCTAACTTTGGCACATGCACCTCCCTACTACTGTCTTGAATGAAAAGCCTGTAGGCATTGCATGAATTAACATTTTTATTTATTTTCATAATTTTCCAAAAGAAAAAAAAAGGGAAAATTCATGCGAACACCAGAGCCATCTCATCAGAGCACTTAAGAGATCACGCTACTTAAGTCCTGTCTTTCACTGTCTACAAGCAAGGCATATCAGATCCAAAAGAAAAAAGAACACGTGGAAAGATATAAAACTCAAAAAAAAAAAAAAAAAAAAAAAAAAAAGATAAAAAGTTGCACACTAATAAGTTTAGTTGTTTACAGCTTCTTTAGCTGCCAATAGCTGTCCAGAAGATCAGATTTGCATAGCGCTCAATGTGCTAGTGATAAAAATGATGAACCAGGATTGTAGCGTTAGTCAAGTTTAGTTTCAGCTTTGTTTTTTTAATGTCTAATAGTCCTGATAAAAGTGTAACACACTACAGCAGTTGTATTGCTCTGGTTTTTTTTCTAAGAAGTGCTACTTGAATGTCATTAATCGCAGAAACACGTCCAGTTGATTGTCACCTGTCAGCAAATTCATACTGAATTCCTTCATAAATCCCCTGTCTACTCAGCTTAATGCACATTATATAACACTGGCAGTTAGAGATATATCATAATTTAAACGTCCCCTACCACTCAGTGGCAGAGTCAATCACATGGGAAGAATAAAATACAAAGACATTTACAGTGGCTATATAAAATAAATGTCCTAGGTCAAAAAAGAGCTAGACTACAGTACAAGGAGAAGCTACTGGTAAACCATGAAAATGGCTGGCCAAACAAAAACAAACAAACAAATCCACTTCACATATATAAATATATTACACTAATTACATAAACCAAAGAGTGTGATCGAGTGGAGGGAGGTTTGGCCATCAAGCACACAGAGAGACATTTGTAAAACACTAATCTGAAGAGAAGTGTGTCATTTTGGATACTAAAATACTTTTTTTTTTTCCAATCCCAGTTTAATGTGTAGAGAACTATAAGCAAGCGTAGGTTGATTTCCCTGTAAACATTGTGGCTCTGTGGCGCTTTCAACCCAATGCCGTGCGTGCGTGGCGGGACTACCTGTTTGACCAACTAATGGTGGACCAATATGAGATAGATAGTTATTTTTTCATTTCGTTATACATTATGCATTTGACTTTAAATGTGGAAACATGAGTTAATAGTAGAAGAAGGTACATAAGCCCTAAATTCCATGAGGACTGAATTTTGGTGACTTGATTGAGTGATCGACCGACCAAGGGGTCAGGGGACTGTGAGTTAACAATGTCCACGCCAAATAAATAGTACGTTACAGCTCTCTTTACATGATTACAGGTGAAATTAAATACATACACAAAATCCTATAGGACAAATGTCTCTGTACACTGAGGATGAAAAGCATGATGAATTTATATATATTTTACGTTTACATTTCTTGAAAAAGATGTGACCATTTCAACCCCAGATAAAAACATCATATAGCTGAGAAATGACATTTCTAAAAAGCACTTTCAAGTCTAGGATTGTCCTGGTCAGTTCATCTGGAAATATGTAAAAGGAGGTTTTATGTCTGTAATTAAGTTCAAACACTTAAAAAGTCACAACTTTCAGTCTTTTCTTTTAAGCAACAACATGCAATACCATCAGTGACCACTGGGAGCAACACGTTTGCACTGTTGCCACGTCCCTTAAACATAATGTGCAACACAGCATAGCACAAGATATGTGCTGATCTCATGACTTAAATATCTGATTTAGTCTGAGAGGACTAGTTTCTGTGAGTTACGTGCCACACAAGTATAAATTCTCTCTAGTTTTTCCCTCCCCTCCCTTTAAAAATATATGGCAGCATTACATATAGCTTCACTCACATTAAAGCACATTCTAAACTCATTCTAAAGTTACTAAAAAGTCTTTTTTTTCACATCAAAGTCTTTGTGAAGGGTGGATGGAACCAGCCGGCAGTTTAGTTTGGGAGTGGATGCATTTATCAGTAAGAGAGTGAAAAACATTGAGTTTACATTTACATGTTAAGACATATTGCACATAAAGCCTTTTTGTGGGTGTCTGGAGCCTTTTGGTTTTAGATGTAGTTCTATTGCACACATGCACACACACACAAATGTCCTTAATGAAATGTAGAAAAACGTTTTTTTCCCTTTTTGACACGTCAGGGAAATATGGCATGGTGGTTATCCGTTCAACGTCATGGTGTGTAGACAAAAACGGTGACTTATGCCGATAAATCAGATATGACCAGCTTATCCATTTTACTTCCAATGTCTGAGGAGACCGTGAGCTCATCGGATTCGTAATCGTCGTCGAAAGATCTGCAAATGCAAGCGTGCAACAGTTACGCTTCATACTCCTCTGCTATATGAAGTTCAACCACATATAGTTTGTATCTTATCTCTATGCAATGTTATGAACTCAGTAGCGAATTCATTCCATTACAGAGTGCATTGACTCACCCCTCTCGTAGCTGTTCATTGGCTGTCTCCTCTGCCACAAGAATCTCATACTCTTCGGCAGCATACTTGTCCCAGTCCGAGGGCTCTGGACCGTCACTATCCAAATCCTGATACACAAACACACAAACATACACACACTTACAGTTACAGAATGCTCAGAGTATTAACATAAATAGCATTCAGCACAGTGGATATGAATATAAATGTAACCCATCAAACTCTAACCTTCTGCACTGCAAAGGGATCTCTCTGCTCATGGTCCAGGTACTTCTCTAGATTGAAGAATGTGTCATAGAATATATGTGCCATCCTGCAGCGCTTCAGATCTCGAAGAGTAATTTTACCTGCCAAGAGACATCATCAATTGTTTACTTTAAATATACTGTACATTCATCGGACAGACATTTCAAAGCAAATTCCAATCAAGATACGGATTAATCCCTATCTCATTTTACATTTTGAAGACATTTTTAATTCAAGAAACTTTCGGTAAATTCATAGTGGAGCTTTTTATTGTAATTTATGGACTTTTAATTGATATGAAACTCTAGAATGACAGGAAATTTAGTGAGAAATAGAGAAAGAGAAGGGAGTGGGATCGGAACATGGGATTAGAGCATGTATACTACACACTATATCATATTGGTGAGAAGGAGCTATGAGTTTGAGAAGATCAGAATGGGTTCTTTACCTGGGCATTCTGGTTTAACTAAGTCCAGCATCTGGCACAGTAGATCCTGGAAGGGCAGTGGTTCAATGCCCATCCCCTCCATGCGTTCACACTGCTCCTCATAGAAAAACTCCAGTTCAAACATGGACAGAACACCATCTCCATCCATATCCATACAGCGGAACCAGTACTCTATACTGAACAGAGAGAAAGTTATCGTTATTTTAGTAAATAAGTCAAGATATATATCCAACTTAATTTGATATTCTCCTACGCCGTTTACATTGTAGACACAGTGCAACGCTTCCAGGTTCTACGTCAGAACAGCAACTCATTATTGGCTGGCTCCTGCAACTGCATCACACACCTGCGTCTGCCAGTGCTGAGTCGGAGTTCTGATGTAGAACCTGGAAGCACTGCACTTTGTCTACAATGTAAGCAGTGTAGGAGAATGACAGGGAAGAGAAGAAATTGTTGAATAAAGTTATTTTTGTTTTGTTTTTGCACACAAAAAGTATTCTTGTCACTTCATAATATTAAGGTTGCACCACTGTAGTCACATGGACTATTTCAATGATCTCTTTACTACCTTTCTGGGCACTGAAAGTGGTAATTAAATTGCTGTCTCTGGAGGGGTAAGAGAGCTCTCTGATTTCATCAAAAATGTCTTAGGTCTAACAGGTTTGGAACAACACAAGGGTGAGTAATTAATGACCGAATTTTCATTTTCGTGTGAACTAACCCTTTAATAGTTAGTTAATAGTGAGAATTGGACCCTAATCTAAAGTGTGACCTTATATTTTATTTCAGATTCATTTAAAATACCAAAAACTATAACAACACCTGTTCTTAAAACTGCTCTAGAATTTGCAACTGCTGTATCTCTATCATATCTGTGATATCTCATCTGTGTCATTACCTTGTGGGGTTCTTTTTATCCTCCTCTGAAATGAGAAACCAAACAAACTCAGCGTAGCTCATTCTTCCTTCTCTCTGCACTGAGTTTCCCCTAGAAGTAAGAAAAAACTTGTACCATAAGCCACATGTATACCATCCAAGATCTCAGATACTACCTTATTTCTCCTCAGCAGGTCCTACCTTGTGACAGCTCCTGAGAACAGCCTCTCAATGATTCTGCTTGATGAAGCTTTGCAAAGAAGAACAGAGCAGAGTTACATCAAAAGCTGTTTCTCAGTACAACAAAGTCAGTTTGGAGCCTGAATGAGACTCAAGAGTTCATGTAAAGGAAAGTTTACCCAGAAATGAGTAAATGATAACAGAACTTTAATTTTTGGGTGAATTATCCTTTTAAATAGTGACAAAAGCTAACAAATGACACCTATCTTGAGCATAAACAAGTTCACTGTGTACTTACCATGGTCATTGTACCTGGCCAGGTCTTTGGGGTCGATAAAGAGGTCATGGTCAGTGTCCAGCTCCCAGAACTTACAGTAAATTACATAGAAGTGCTCGTAAGAGAAATAATCTGTAATTTGATTGATGTCGTCCTCTTCTTCCAGCAGGGCGAGTGTCTAGTGAGACAGCGAAAGTGGCTTCTGATGAAAAAGTCCCTTCAAGTTTTGAAAATTGAATTGAACGCATTGAAGGCCTAGAGTTATGGTGCCATTTAATAGTGTTTACCTGGAGGAAGTTGCTTCTTCTGAGCTCTGTCATGTTGATCTTGCCTGTCCAGGAGCGATTAACTGTGTAAAATATTCTCTGAATCACCTGGAGAGTGATAATAAAAAAAAATACTTTTGACATAAGCCAAAAAAAGTCTTTGAAGCAGCTACTTTAAGATGTTCCCTACATGTTCTATAATAATCATGAAACCCAAATATATCAGATGTTTAACCAAGTTCCAGAAGCAATAATCTCTACTACATAATGGCCTTTAGTCAAACCCTAACTCTGCCGCCAAGTGTGAACTGATACTCTGGATTTCAGTGATGCCACATTTGAGAAGTGATATTTTGCAGAGCAAACGTGTTCATCAGGGGTGTCGTTGGTATTGACGATAACGGTGTTCTTAATAATAAAAAAAAAAATACTGCTATGTCAAACCCGCACATATGAAATAAATAATTCAGGTTGACACTCCAACATAGTAGGTGGCAGTATTGCAGCTTAACACTGGTTAGCACATTTAGTGTAAATCTAATATTCTAACAGCCCTAGTGCAAATAGAAACCAGAGAGAAATGGGACGTCGATTAAGCTTATATTGTATAACCAACTGTTGCATACTAGGTGTACAGAGATAGTTCACTCAAAAATGAACATTTTGTCACCATTTACTCACCCTAATGCTGTATGAATATTTTCTTTTGTAAAACACTAAACACTAAAACAGATTTTAGCCAGAAAGTGAATTAGGATTGAAGCTATCAAGCTCCAAAAGACAAAAAACGCACCATAAAGGTTGCCCACATGACGTATTCGCTACATTCCAAGTTCTCTGTAGCTGTATGATAGCTTTGTGTAAGAAACAGAACTAAATTTAAAACTTTTGATCCATCACAGCTCTAAAATCTAAAAGTCATACAGGTTTGGAATGACATGAGGGAGTGTAAATGATGACAGAATTTTCAATTTTTATTACACTATTCCTTTAAAGGCTGAACATTCCAACCAAAGGCTCCTTCTGCCCGTAGATACAGTTGTTTAGTGACTGGTTGTATGGAGACATACTGGGTTATATCTAGCCCTCTGGTGACAAAGGCCCCATGCTTTAGGCTCCAAGAGAATCAGTGACATCAGTGTGGATTAACATGCATTTCCTAGTAGATCAGTCCTCATAGGAGAAATTGGTACCGGGGTGTGTCAGCCAGTGCACCAGTGCAAGGAAGTGTCTAAATATGGGGTTGTGCAAGACCAGGGTCAGTGGCCTGTTGGTGGCATCCGTGTTTCCGTGATGTCAGGCCACTTTGACGCCATTGCCCTTCCCACCCCCTCCGTCTCCCTTCGCAGCACGTGTTGCAGCTGTCCCACAGACGGAAAGACAGACAGACAGGCGCACTGGGCTCCACGGCTCACAGTTTAGACGCACCACCAAATTTTGCAGCGTGTTCCAATGACATGAAAATCACCACCCTTGTAATCATTTTCCATGCAATATCTTTTGCCTGTGTCATAGAGCCTTTCATGAAAAGATACTTACTGTTGTGATGTACCGGGAATGGAATTCAGGAGCATCTTTCAAAAACGTCAGCCCCGGATGAGTGTCCACAATGTCCTAATCAAAAAAAAAAACAACAACAATGAGATGACTATCCTAACTTAGTTTAATTCTACAAAGCTCTTTTTGATAGCCTATTTAATGAATTTATTTATTTTAACATAAAAATAAATAAAATTAAAAAACAAATAAATAATTGAAATAAAAAAAATATATATAGCCTCTAATATTTATGGGATCCTACATGGGTCAGTATAATATAATATAATATAATATAATATAATATAATATAATATAATATAATATAATATAATATAATATAATATAATATAATATAATATAATATAATATAATATAATATAATTAATATAATATAGAGCAAGCAAACAAATATTTAGTTTTTTCACAATATGGCATTTTTTAACAAACCAAAAACTCGACACCATTTAAATCCTCTACTGGTCGAATATTTTTGTGCTATGTGAATTTGCAATTAAGTTCGCCTTTACAAAAGCCTTCATTCATTCATTATCATAATTTCATATCTACTTATCTATCATATCTATCATATACTACTCACTGATGCACAAATACAGGTGGTACCAAAAGGTTTGTTATTCACAGCTGTATGCACAAACACAATGTATTACAAGAGCAATGTTCCAACCTGTAATAGAGGGATGAAATCTTCTTGTTCCAGGTAATTGCAGCCTGGTTTGGCCAGCAAGTAAACAAACTTGGATGAATCATCATAGCAGCTGTGCAATAACCTGTAAAGAATTAAGGCAGAACGTCTTAACCCAGTGCCACACAAGATGTATAAAGCACTTTTTATAGTGAAAAGTGATGTGTTGGCTGACACTTACTTTCTCCATGTTGCAATGAATGAGTGAACAGAAACAAAACCCGTTCGCTCTCCACCAGCACAAATGAACATTGGTGCTTTCCAATAGAGGGGACATCCGCATGCCTGTGAAATGAAATGCATGAATTTTCTGTTTTTGTTTTATTTTAAATGGCACTGACTTATAAAACATTTCTCAAAAATAAATCATTTATGCAAAAGATAAGATTGATCCTCTTTAAGGGTCCAAATATCTGAGTGTAAAATGTCAGAATGGATTATTCTGTTTATATTTCTTCATTATATGCTATTGTTCATATATTATTCAAAATGTGGGAAAATAAAATAGGATGTTGTTATAAGTCTGCATCCATCATAATGCTGTGGCAATACAATTTGGCAAGCGGATCTGTGGGTGAAGACTTTGCAAAACAAGTGTCAGCCTGCATGTTCAAAGCTGTCAATCTAAAGCTATTGAGAATGGTTCAGAGAATATGAATCTCATTTTAAACAAAACGGTTCAGAATTCATATGCACCTTCGCTATCTTCCCCATTTCATAAATGTCAGCTTTCTCCTCCTCAAACTCTGTGAAGGCTGCCTCAATTTTGGCAATGGCCTCGTCATAGTTGGCTGCACAGTTTGGAAGACCTTTGGGGAAGTAGAAGCGTGGAATGTTTATGGAGGAGGGTGGGGGCGTGGCCACCACTTTGGCTGGCGGAGGACTGGGTGACCGTGGGGTTGGCGAGGAGGGTGCAGGTGCAAGAACTGGAGGAGGTGTTCCAGGTTTCTTCTCAGGCTGGATCTAGACGCAGAGAGAGACAATGAGAGAAAGAATAAGGATCTCCGTTGGTGTGACAACCATTTAGGCCAAGTTGTATATTTGCTTTACGAGGCCTCAAAAAATTCAGCTGAATATGAATGACTTTCCACAACAGATCAAAGAAGACAGGCTAAAAACGAAGCTCAGCTGAAGATGTGCATGAAGCAAACAGTGGATATGAAAAAATGGTTAACAGTGGTTGTTAAATGGTTTTAAACTTTAAAATAAGTGTTTTTCTTTTCATTGGTCTTATATATACACCATGTTCACTTTTGCATGACAAGATGTAGATGTAATACAAAGAAAATTTTAGGAATGACTTCAACCAATATTGAGAAAACACATCAAAGCAGTGCATATTTTGTTTATTTAGTGCACATCTTCTCATAAGCGTTTTAATTCAGCATCATATCCAAGCTCTATGGATGATTTGAAGCATATAAAGTAATATGCGGTATCAAATTAACAAGTAAATAAAGCCTTTTAAGTCTTCTATTACTACTTAATCACTAGCGATCTTTTGGAAAACTTCATGAGAAATTTTCTCCCGGTACTTGCTGTGCAAGGATGTTGGCTCTTGTTCTGTATATTCATGGTGATCGGTCAACTTCGGCCTCATCAACTTCCCTGCCGATGTGATGACAAGAACTCCTCAGCAAAAATAAGACAGATATTTTTCACCTAATCTTCTTGCCCTCACCAACACAAGCCAAAGTCTTCATTTCAGGGGGTTTGTTTACTTTTATTTCTACCTACATTTATTTCTCATTGATATAATGGTGAAGTAAAGTGAATTGGGCTCAACACTTTGTAGATTGTATAAATGATTGGGACATGTTTCATGATGCTCCAAAACACCTAAGGCCACTTGTTTCTGAACGGCACAGTCTTACTGTCAATCAAACAGAAACAGAGCTGTTGAAATGCGACCGAATTTTGGAGAACTCTACTGCAAGCAAGACAGGGCCGAATGCACGTATAGAAGAGAACAGCTGTGGCTCGAGCCCGGCCCGTACCGTCCGTTCCCTCCTCCCTATGTTCTCCACCTAATCTTCCTGCCCTCACCAACCCAAGCCAAAGACTTCATTTCAGGGGGTTTGTTTACTTTTTATTTCTACTTATATTTATTTCTCATTGATATAATGGTGAAGTAGAGTGAATTGGGCTCAACTCTTTGTGGACTGGATAAATTATTGGGACATGATTCATGACGCTCCAAAACACTGCATGCATACAGTCTAATTCACAGGCCCAACACTAACAGCTCATGTCAGTTTACTTCATTCTTTTCAGACGGGACATTGCAGCACCAAGGTTAAACTTCTAATAACAAGCTGTGGAAATGTCCAACACATTCTATACATAGTCTTGACATACTGTTCTTATTCTGGACTCTGGGCAAAACCCTAGAGTCATAGCGTGCACCTAAGGCCTCTTATTTCCGAACAGCACAGTCTTACTGTCAATCAAACAGAAACAGAGCTGTTGAAGTGCGACCGAATTTTGAAGAACTCTACTGCAAGCAAGACAGGACCGAATGGACATACTGAAGAGAACAGCTGTGGCTCGAGCCTGGCCCGTACCGTCCGCTCCCTCCTCCCTCCCCCCCTCCTCAAAGCTCCTGTACGAAACACTTGGACACTGTATTCCTGTCCTGCCTCACCCCCTTACACTATTCTATTAATAAACATGTTGGTATCTGCCTGTGAATAGTTTGTCTTGTCTGGCATGTGAGAGTTAGCTATGGCATTCTTTACTGAACTACAGAGTTTGGCTACTGACCTGGGCTTGCTGGAAAGACTTGAGTCTTTTCTTGAACCGTGACGGAAGGACAAAGTCACAGCCTCGGGCCAAAAAGGCCAGTTCGCCCCGCAAATCGGGATCCTCCCTTAACGAGGCCTCCTTGATCATCATATTGGCAATGTCAAAGGATTCAAAAAGTAAGAAATGAGAAAAACCCCTTTAAAATAAGGAAATTGGGCAAGAAACTCCTACAGTAGGTCCTCAGGAGGATCAGCTTCCGTTCAGGAGCTTGCAGAGAACTCCGTTCTAGCCAGTGTCACTCGTATGCTCTTTCTTCCAACGGTCCGATCACTTCAAAACCTTCATTTGCCAGGCTTTGTCCAGGGATGCAAGGTGGATGCGTCTTGGCGCACTGAACAATTCCTAGAATCGTGCCTGCTACTGTTACAGCTGGAATCCAGGAGCATTGTACCAAAGAGGCCAGGCCGCCAGCCTCCTGATTGCCTTTCGAAACTACAAAACACAAAATCTCAACTCAAGTCCATAGCCAACGGGTTCCCAGCCCTGCGAAACATGAGCCGCTCTGGGTTCTGCCTCCCAGACCAGTCCCCTCTCTCTCTCTGAGCCCGTCCTGTCCTGATGAGCAGGGGGCTGAATGCACCGATACAGAAGGGAGGGGGATCAGCTGTGTCAAATGTCCGTATGGGTGAGCAAGTTGTATTATGGGAATGGAAGCCCCCTCCCACCCCCAAACAGAAAAGCTAAAGTTAGCCAGAGCACAGATGAAGTTCAAATTGCTCGATCAAGACTTTGTTTACGTGCAGAGGAAGGCAGAGAGAGAGTGGAGATAGCTTGGAGGGCCAGGCCCCTGCGATATACGGCTCCCGAGAGTTCATGGGGTACACTTAGGGAGTGGAGTAATAGGGCCAGAAACATTTCAGGGCACTGCACCCACAGCATAATAACACTGATGTCTGGAGTGCACAGAGCTTCCTCTCTGCTCTAGAAAGTTTCAAACTAACTAACATGAACTTCATACTTGAGGCAGACAAAGCCCAACTGGTGCAATACAAGAATATTCGAAGGCCCCATCACCTTTCCAGCTGTTCGTGATTTACTTGATAGTACAATAAGGATTTTAAAACAATATTCTCTTGACTCAATTTCTGCCTGACAAGATATTTTAGATCTTTGCATAACTGGAAAAAAAATTATATTTAATTTAAAAATGCCAATGGAGTCATATGACTTTATTAATTTATGACTTTTCAGATCTAAAAATCACACTTTTAAATTTAGACTACCTCATATATCCAGGTTTTTATTCTTCTAGTTGAGGGAGTAAATCAAAATAATAAAAAAATCATATTTTAATGTTTATTTTGACGCTGATTAAAAGATTTAATGCTTATCTAGATGCTGATCCTTTGTTATGAGAGCACTCTCTTTATCCAGGAAAAAATATTACATATTATTATAATAATTTAAAACATGATATATTTATATTTGTTTTTGTTAATAATAATAATAATAATAATATACGCAATAAATAAATGTCTGCTTTAAGGACAATGAGCATGAGAAACAATATCACACTCATTATTTCCCACACTGCCCTTCCCTGGGATCAAGCCCATGTTTGTGTAAACATTTTAACTCCTAGTCTACCATCCACTATACCTGTGTGAACTACAAAACAGAAATAAATAAGTATAGTGACACCTAGTGACTGTGTTTATAAGTTATCCAACAGCTATCTTTCCAGAAATTCACACATCATGGTGTGTGTGTGTTATTTGACAGACAGATGTGTTAATCAGTGCCATGTTTACATTTTATCTGCACAAATAAACCAATGAACTTTTTAAGAAGAAGGAGGGAAAAAAAGCAGAGGTAATGGAGCTGATCTCTTTGCGTAACTAAGCTCTAACGCCCAGCAGATCTTCTCCGCTTTCCTTTAAGCCTTATAAATAACACCCTCTGTACAGGAGGCCTCCTGACATTTCAGCTGTACATAGCAATCCCAGCATTCCCTGTTCTGTCTCCGGCAGCTGTTAGGAGAATATCAAACGCATCAAGATTCCTCTGTGGGCAGGGCAGAGGGACAGAAAGAGGCCTGCCTGCTGCTAACACCATTAGCCACTGGAGGAGGAGATGAGATGCACACACAGTTTTAAGTGCTTGTTATGAAATACCTATTCTTGTGTTGGCCAATTCTTATTCCGAAAAACAAACCTGCTGTAAATAGAACATTAATGAAGTTATCTTCCATGAAACATGTAACCTCAGAACCAGATTATAGTTAGCATGCTGTATTCTAGCACACTAGGGCTACAATGGCCAAACTTGAACCTGCATCCCCACGGGAGCACTATGCCCATTAAGGCTCATGTGAGCATGTGCGCTACGGTTGCACCACGGACAGGGTTGTAGTTAAAAATTCTCGTCCTCCATCTTTTTTTAAGTGAAGTTCAGGCAGGGACAAGGCCTGGTGGATGGTTCACGTGTGCCAACACGTTGCATGTTATTATTATCCTTTCATCTTTTATCTGTTTTCATCTTTGTTCTCACTTCTTTCAGCTTTATTATAGCTGAATGACATAAACTGGTTTGCTCTTTTGTCTAAAGTAAATCAATTGTAAGATTCAACAATCTTTAATTATGTTTAGCTTGCTGGTGAGAGTGTAGTGTAATATCTCTGGTCAAAGCGAAAGGCTAGTTTTTAAGTGATGGCATTCATACGCAGGTCTTGTACCATACGGTTTCTTGACATTTGAGGTAAATTTACTTTTTTTGTTAAAATGAAAGCAAACCAGAAAGTATACAGTGGGTACGGAAAGTATTCAGACCCCCTTAAATTTTTCACTCTTTGTTATATTGCAGACATTTGCTAAAACTCATTTAAAGTTCATTTTTTTCCTCATTAATGTACACATAGCACCCCATATTGACAGAAAAACACAGAATTGTTGATATTTTTGCAGATTTATTAAAAAAGAAAAACTTAAATATCACATGGTCCTAAGTATTCAAACCCTTTGCTGTGACACTCATATATTTAACTCAGGTTCTGTCCATTTCTTCTGATCATCCTTGGGATAGTGCTACACCTTCATTTGAGTCCAGCTGTGTTTGATTATACTGATTGGACTTGATTAGGAAAGCCACACACCTGTCTATATAAGACCTTACAGCTCACAGTGCATGTCAGAGCAAATGAGAATCATGAGATCAAATGAACTGCCTGAAGAGCTCAGAAACAGAATTGTGGCAAGGCACAGATCTGGCCAAGGTTACAAAAAAATTTTGCTGCACTTAAGGCTCCTAAGAGCACAGTGGCCTCCATAATCCTTAAATGGAAGATGTTTGGGACGACCAGAACCCTTCCTAGAGCTGGCCGTCCGGCCAAACTGAGCTATCGTGGGAGAAGAGCCTTGATGAGAGAGGTAAAGAAGATCCCAAAGATCACTGTGGCTGAGCTCCAGAGATGCAGTCAGGAGATGGGAGAAAGTTGTAGAAAGTCAACCATCACTGCAGCCCTCCACCAGTCAGGGCTTTATGGCAGAGTGGCCCAACGGAAGCCTTTCCTCAGTGCAAGACACATGAAATCCCGCATGGAGTTTGCTAAGATGGTGAGAAATAAGATTCTCTGGTCTGATGAGACCAAGCTAGAACTTTTTGGCCTTAATTCTAAGCGGTATGTGTGGAGAAAACCAGGCACTGCTCATCACCTGTCCAATACAGTCCCAACAGTGAAGCATGGTGGTGGCAGCATCATGCTGTGAGGGTGTTTTTCAGCTACA
The DNA here is from genome assembly GCF_024489055.1 of Chanodichthys erythropterus. Taxonomy (NCBI): domain Eukaryota; kingdom Metazoa; phylum Chordata; class Actinopteri; order Cypriniformes; family Xenocyprididae; genus Chanodichthys; species Chanodichthys erythropterus. Next base: position 27,732,372 of record NC_090236.1, on the reverse strand, counting down.
GGGACAGAACGACTGGTTGCAATCGAGGCAAAGATGAATGCGGCCAAGTACAGGGATATATTCTGGATGAAAACCTTCTCCAGAGTGCTCAGGACCTCAGACTGGGCCGAAGGTTTACCTTCCAACAAGACAATGACCCTAAGCACACAGCTAAAATAATGAAGGAGTGGCTTCACAACAACTCCGTGACTTGAATGACCCAGCCAGAGCCCTGACTTAAACCCAATTGAGCATCTCTGGAGAGACCTAAAAATGGCTGTCCACCAACATTTACCATCCAACCTGACAGAACTGGAGATGATCTGCAAGGAGGAATGGCAGAGGATCCCCAAATCCAGGTGTGAAAAACTTGTTGCATCTTTCCCAAAAAGACTCATGACTGTATTAGATCAAAAGGGTGCTTCTACTAAATACTGAGCAAAGGGTATGAATACTTATGACCATGTGATATTTCAGTTTTTCTTTTCTTTTTAATAAATCTGCAAAAATGTCAACAATTCTGTGTTTTATCTGTCAATATGGGGTGCTGTGTGTACATTAATGACGAAAAAAATGAACAAATGATTTTAGCAAATGGCTGCAATATAACAAAGAGTGAAAAATTTAAGGGGGTCTGAATACTTTCCGTACCCACTGTATCAAATAAGCGTTCGTATGATTTGTAGCTATTGTATGGTATCATATCAGAGGCTTCTTTTCACCAAGAAATCAATTCTTTATGGATAAAATGGTTTCACATTGACCTTTAATGCTAATAATAAACAATGTATACTTATATGAATGATTTTTTTATTACAAATAATAAAAAACTAAATTTGAGAAAAGTAAAAAATATGTTTTCCAGCAGATGTTCCACATAACAGGCTAAACTATATGAGCTACAACAAGAGGATCAAGCACACATTGTATGAAGGATCTTAGGGCTTGTGTATTTTATTTGATTACATTCCCTGATTACTGGTCATGATCCCTAACAAATCATGACAGAATTCCTAGAAACACTAGAGCAGGCCAGGGCTTTACTGTACTCAGCTGCAGAACAATATAAATACAGGAGTGTCACCTTGCCTGGTGGTTGCCTGTAGAACCAGTGGCACTTGCTCTGGATCCAGGGTTACATTCTAAAGACCTTCAATGAGTTTCCCCCCACTGTTGGCATAACTAATTATTATATTGCAGTGTCCTTGACTCCAATCCTTGTCCAGTACTACTGTTGCTGAGAATGAATACTATCATACTATCAGAAGAGCTGGAATATTTCAGTGGAAGTGATGATCATTCAACTTTAGTTTAGGTAGTCTCTTGTAGACTGCAGGTAATAATAATATAACAAATAATACATATGCCGTTCAAAAATTTGTAGATGTATGGGTCTCTTCAAAGGATTTGGATTTAATAGGCTAAATAACCACACATAATTTGCATATGAACATGACTGAAGACAATGGGGAAAAACATACAGAGAGCATTTTCCGTTTCTGCTCTGACAGCTCCGAGACCGAAAACAGAAAAAGAAATATTTAGAGAACATTGTGCCTAGTGCATTTTTCGTCTTCAAACTATACTTATGGCTTCAGCTGGCAAAGTTTAAATCCTGTCTGGCTTGCGCGCTTCCCATAATGTTTATTGTGTCAGTAGGCGAACAGCAGGCAGTCTTTAGCGGCTGTTCGAACATTTTTGACCACATGAGCGTCCACACCACAAACGCAATCCGGTCGAATGAGTTTTCGACTACCTCTGGAATTGATTGAAAGTGGACAAGCTCAAAACGTTTTACAACCTGTTTACACCTGTATTTAGCGTTGTCCACTTGTGATTGGATCAACCAAAACGCATCATAATACCAGGTGTAAACAGGGCTTTAGTAGACTACATTATGAAACAGTTCTGGATTTAAAGGAGTGATGGGCTTGTCAATACTAGCATATGAGTGGATTCGCTGAGACCAGCAGAGCTGTGCAATGCTGGGAAATCCTATGAGCAAGGAGAGTTAATACTTCCACGGCCCTCCACTTCAACTTCAGAGTCACACCTGTCTGCCTGCTTATGCCAGGCAGCTTGTTCTAGGACGTGCTGTAACAGTGCCCGGGCCTCTCGATGGCTCTGCAGGTGCTGAGTATGTTCTAGCACTGACAGGAGCCAGGCTCATCACACCTGTCTCCTTCCCATCATCCCAGACACTCCAGCACCACGCTGAGTCTTCAATTAACAGCAAATCCGCTCTGTGGGATTCCAGAGGTATCGGAGTGCTGTATGGGTGTCATCCATCCACTGCCATGACCTATCAAAATGATATTCTAACCTTTAGAAGATAGATTTCCACTACAAGAGCATTGGCTTTCTAGGATTTGGAAATACTCATGGTGTATCGGTCGACATTTAGTCAAATAACTGGAGAATCCAGCTAAATTTGTTGCATTTGTGGGAATAATAATGTTTTCATTCCATCAATTTTCAGCAGGTCTCAGTTGCACAGTGTTGGGATGCCATTGCCAGCTGAAGCCCAGTACACCCCTCTTCCCCTGCACACCACTAACATTATAACGTCACAATGTGCATTTGGCACTGGCTGTGTGACAATCCCGGGTACCTCGGAGCCATCAGAAGGTGCTCTTCATTCCAAAAGCGAAGAAAAAGTGCATAGCTGCCTGAAAGCAGTTATTCAGAGTTTAATTTCAGCTTTCAAAGCTATGCTTAGTGTTTTGATTTATGGCACAGCAAGTGCAGCACAAGCCTCTGAGACGGGAGGATGGGGCACCGAGGAGGCGCATGGTTATATTAGATCCAAGTGAGGAGATGAGACAACAGTAAGAAGAGGACAGTACAAATGTGCCTGCATTTCATAGATAGATAGATAGATAGATAGATGGATCTATCCACAACCATCCAATCAATTCCCAGTGGACAAAATCAAGTCCCACCCTCCATTTTTTCTTGTTCGAGAAGCTTTTTTACTTCAATAGGGATGAAAAGACTATTGCAATTTCCGTTTCATGCCGACATTAAACACCTTGCCTGGAAAATCCGGCCTCACCACTGTACCAGCGAATGAGTCTGATTGGCCATTGAATCAATTCGATTTCTAGGGCGGAGCAAATCCGAGCAAACAGGAAGCGGAGTAAACCAATCAGAGAAGGGCGGATTTGACGTTAGCAAAGCGACAAGAGAGTCAACAGCGAAAAGTAAATAATTAATGTGTTTTTGGTCATTTAAAACTGAATTCACGGCTGAATATAACAAACTCTCGGGTCTCCCGTGCGCAATCTTTGTTGATATTGAAGGGACTTTCTCCACACTAGAGTGACACTGTTTACGTCACTAAAATAAACGAATCTGATTGCACAGTTTGCAATTAATCAAATTAAACAATTAAATCTCATTGTCAACATTTGATGAGAAAAAAAATCCAAAGGCTCCATATAAAGATAATACAAAATCAATATTGTTAGTTTTAAAGAGGTCAATATTGCATGTTGTAATTCTATATCACTAATCATAAACCATTCTCTGGCTAATCGCACTACATGTTCTTATATTCAGTAAGGGATTTATTTTTTCTATATACACTGATGTGTTATGCTTATGCATTATGGGCGTGGGAAAAAGAAAGAAAGAAAGATAAATCACATTTTTGTCATTAATAGTACTGAATTAGCACTAATCATTAGGGGTGTGACGAGACAGGTATCTCACGAGACGAGACGAGACTCGAGACTGAGTTCACGAGACGAGACGAGACAAGATTTTTACACACTATTTTTAAGAAATCCTCAATGGTGAAATCATGACTAGAAAAAATATTTTGCAGGTGTATTTGAAATGTTTTAACTAATCATCTTGTAATGAATGTCATTTCAGTTCTACTTTCTGAGTGTGAATTATCATATGCAGTAAAAGACAACAATACTCAAGCACTGTAAAAGGTTTTGCTACTAACTCAACTGACTTCTCTTCTGTATGATTTCAGTCTCTTCAGACCTTACTTTACATGATTTATGAGCTTCTACAACTTTAGACCTCCTAACTGAACTCCTTTTCACAAACTGATCATAGAAATAAAAACAGTATAAATAAAAATGTTAACACTTTACAATAAGGTCTCATTTATTAACATTAATGTATTAACCAACATCAACTAACAATGAGCAATATATTTGCTACAGAATTTATTAATCTTTGTTTATGTTAGTTAATAAAAATAGTCATTGTTAGTTCATAGTTTACAGTGCATTAACTAATGTTGGCAAATGAAACTTTATTGTTTGTACTTAATAAGATTAAGAGAAAATTGTTATTCGTTTTCATGGTAACACTTTACAATAACTGCAACCATAATTGCACTCTCTTAATATTCAAAGTGCAAATAAGACCACATTTTTCTTTGATACAGAGCTGAGAGATGGTTACAACTACACTGCCCAGCCTAAAATAGCTTTCATATTGAGAGATATCTGTATTCCTCAGGGAGCCGCTTTCAAAATGCGGGGTATTGAGATCGCGTTTGAATGCGCGCTCCTGTTTACTTTCACTTTAAGCGATCGCGTGTAACTCTGTAAATATGGAGCGGCTAATCCAACTGAATTAAATGTTTTTTATTTAAATACAAAGCAAAACGACGGCATATTCTATAGCGGTGGCATATTCTTTCCTAATCATCCTAACACTCTGTCATGGCAACATCACGAGACTACTTTTCGACTCGACGAGAAATCTTGTCACAGTTTAGTCACACCCCTACTAATCATTATCAATATTTTCCAAAAACTATTCTTTCTTAAGTAAACACAAGATGCTGACAAAATCTGACGAAACCCAAATACAAGATGCTGCAAGATCGTATGGAGCGGCACTGACTGTAATCTGTGGCTCTGAATTTCAGGTGACGCCTGTTCATAGAGACTTTAGAATGTCAGCTGTAATTTCCCAGCAGGTATGACATCATTTCAATCTTTCGTGTATTTAAGGTATTAAATAATGCAATTTGAATTTTTTAAATCAGATGTATTAAAAGTACTATACTATAAAGTATCCTGATCTATTCTGAGTTATATAACACAACCATCCCGTTAATATCAACACTATCCTTTCAGCCTTTCACACGGTATTAAAGCAAACTGGTGTTCATAGCACATAAGCCTGTCTCTACACATATAACTCTGTTATATCATGTTGAACCCAAACAGTTGGAGTGACTGGGGGCAGATGGCAGAGGCCGTCTATCTCTCTCCACTGCAGGGCAGAAAGAGAGCACCAGGACTCGACAGCCCATCTCGTCCTCACCCCCACCTACCCTCACTCGCTCTGACGCAGGAGCGACTGCTATGTGTGTAAAATGATCCCCAAAGATAAAGCTTCTAATTTGCAGTTTATTTCTGCAGCAGGCACTGGGCAGACTTTAGAAACACATACAAATACCCTACCCCCACCACACACACTCACACCACTGTTTGAATCAGAGTGCTTGAAAATAGAAGTGCCAAATGCCATCACCATAGTGATAACCCTTTACCTGGACTTCTGAGAGCCTCTGAGGAATGTGGGGGCATGAAAGGGGCCTTATTTCCTCACACACACTCGGCAGAGAGTTGAATTGAGGAAGTGGATTTTATGAGGGCCCATTCTATTCCGAGCTGGATTTCCTCTATGAAAAGCCACACAGTGGGGACACTGAAAAAAGTGTCATTAAAATTACAGCTCACAAAGGCTGGGCCCATGGAGGATGGGGCGGCTTTTCAAAAGCCAAAATATTCCAAATGAACTTCTTTTAGAGACGTGACTTTTGGTATTTACACTCAGTACAAGACAGGACATGTTAAATCAACCCCTCAGGTTGTGGAAGTGGAATTTCAAGCAGTGCTTTAAATATTCTGATAGTGCCAGATGAAGTTTTTATTTTTGTGTAAAGTTTTTAATAATTACATGTAATAATTTTTAATAAATACATTAATATCTTAATATATCAATATGTTTTTTTTTTTTTTTTAAATTACAAAAAAATAGAAAATTGATTTTGAAAGGAAAAAAATTATAATAAACATCATTATATAAATATGCATTATTATTATTGTTTTTTAATGACATTTCAATGACATAAATGCATTTAATTATTTAATTATATATTTAATAAATGAAATATTTAAGATTCTATTTCAAATGCATTTATTTCATTTAAATGTCATTCCTTTATTTGAAAAAACAAACAGTTGAATCTAACTTCAGCTTACAGACATTATACCAGTGTTTACTGTGAAGAAAAAAGACTTGCTATATTATATCATGCCTTTTTATGATTTGTGATTAATACCACCTTTCGTACTCACCATTGTATTTAATATAATTCTTTAGGATGGTCATCGTTATACATGAGAAGAAAAATGCATTTACTTGTTTCATAATAAAGGTGTTGTTAGGTAAATTACCTTTTCATTTTTTAGTATTTTGTTCTAATACTTACAGTACTAGATCAATGACAAAAAATTGGTTGTTTTCAGGGTACAGTCAAAGTTTGGCAAATCAGGCTTTTCCTATTTTGCAATTAAATAACAGAATGAGCTTCAAAGAATCCCTAACTTAAAAAACTCTTCCTACAGTAAATGCTTCTAAATCTTTATTGGTTTTGATGGAGATTTGTGATTGTTTTAAATAACTGTTGTATTCCTAGTTAAAAAATTAAAAAGCTAATTTGTGATTTGAACTTTAACTTTGTTGCTGATAGAGTTATGAAAAATGTTCTATTAAATTAGAAAAGAATACAAAATAGAAGCATTTTCAGTAGTGACTTTTCATGTCATTACATCAATTATTAGTCATTATAATACTCCATCACTTGAATTACTTGCATACATTATCAAAGACTGTTGATTGGAAAGTAGTAGAACAGTGCAGATATTGTTACTAACGTGAATAATCTGTCAGGACTGATTAACGAGTGAAGCTCCAAGCATAGATGAATACTTGGTAACTGACGGAGGTGGCATGAACATGCGGTATTGTTGCAATTGATTTGTGGTGGCCTTGCTCAATGTAATCTCCACATGCTGTTGTTTACTACTTGGCTGCCATCTATTTCAGGGCAGATCAGAGCAGCCTGAAGTTGCTGGCGAAAGATTCTGCTCACGTTTTTACAACCAAATAAGCAGAGAGCCTGAATACAAAACAGTGAAACTGTAAGAGTCTTTAAATTCCTGAGTTAAGAAGGTTCTGATCTTGAAAAACTTTTTGCAAAGATGCAAATAAAGCCAGACTAACACATGCTTCTAAATTATATAGATGAAATGTAGCATGGGCCAGCACAAATTTTACTGTTTTCAATCATTATATATCTTAACTGTGTCAGAATTCTTGTACTTTCATAGCACGCATTGAATTCAGAGAAGAACAAACCTCTCGAACATTAAAGTAGTATGTTCTGCAGCTATGCAGGTGTCTTGTATAAATACATTTTCGGATTATACCACATCTACCACGTAAGCATTCTCCTTTGACCTGTACATTTATGATGTCAAGAGTGAGGTACTAACAACATCTACTTGGATTTAGTTAAGCAAATACAATTAAACAAATTAAACAAATTTGTTTCTCATGATTGTGATTCCTGCATAAATAAATGTATGCCACCTCTGCACATGAGACTGCCTGTGTTTACGATAGGCCTCTGATTCACAGAGAGTCCTAATCAAACATAGCTCATTATATTATACATAATGTCAGAATTTTGAATTCTACTTACGTGGCTGCATTTTTTTTTTCAAAGTTTTGTATCTTTCAAATCTACAGGTGCAACTGTAAGTATCACTACCTGTCTTCTAAAACTATTTACTAGTGGCAATAGACAGGAAAGATACAGAATTAAAAACAGGCATAAAGTATTTATCAGGCAGCTTAACTTTAAGGTACATGATATCTTATATGAGCTGAGGCCTGCTGCACTTATAGTCCTCACCAGCAGATGGGGGTATGAGCTTTTATGTATATATGTGCTAAAGTTAAAGGGTAGTTCAGTTATTTACTCACCCTCATGTTATTCTATCCATGCATGACTTTCTTTCTTTCTTCTGAATATATTTTGAAGAACGAAACGCTGAGAAATTCTTTAAATATTTTCAGGTTTGAAAATTATACAGGTTTGGAAGAACATGACGGTGAGTAAATTATAATTTTTGCGTTACTAAACCTTTAAAATAAAATGGTATATTGATTCACATCCATAGGCACATTTTTGAAATTCATAATTTGAACTTAACTGTCACTTTACATGCAAAAAACAGCATTTGAGAAAATTGCACAAGAACATTTATAGAGGACAAATAATGACAACAAATGATGTACAGTTCAACCAAGATATTCCTTCCATTCATCAATCAAACCATGTGAATGTCAAGCGTATTGCCTGGATTGAACACAGAGGCTTTGAAATATGATGCGTCTCTCTCACCTCATACAGTCATAGTCATTAGTGCCACATTTAAAGCGGTTGTCAGACTTGTTAAAACCATTTTAAGCTATGCCGTTTACCACCCAGGAAACAAGGTCACGAACTCTGGGATTCTGAAATGGCTCATCCGCCCACACACCCTGTCCATTTATCATTTTGCTGTATTTGCCAACTCATATAAAACAGTTCAAGACCTTTACACACCTAATTTTATGTGGATCAAGGATCAGAGAGTTTTAACATAAAATGCACTGTCACATCTCTCAGTTCCAGACAGGGGATACGGTCTAGTAAGAACATTATGGCCTTTGAGAGTGAGCCTACCAGGGTGATGGAATCTCTGACGAGGATACAGCTTTCAATGGCCAACACCTCCCAAATACCCTGGACTACACTGAATCACAGGTGGAAAATACAGTCAGAAGTGAGTAACAGCAACAAATTACTTATTGGAAAAAGCCATGTAATGCCAGGCAAACATTTGACTTTTTTCCATACATGACATGCTGTGTACATGATATGTTTAAGTTGTGAGGTCTCTCTAAAACACTAGATGGCAGACTATGATTCTTGAATAAAATATGAACACCAGAATGATCTACCCTAAGAACAGTCTTTTTGAAGTGCACTTAATGCCTGTAGACCATATAGTACAGTTAACAACACTGAGTAAAATATAAATTAATATTTCACTCACTCTCTTGAGGTCTTGCTAGTTATTATCTGAGGATTTAAAGCATGGGAACATGAGTCCTTGTGTCTATTGTGGCCACCATATTGCAAGCACTCTCTGATCAGATTATCTAGTTGTAGCTCTTATTGAGACCTTACTTTTCATTCTCCTTTTCTACCCCTCTACTCACTCCAACCAGCAGCACCAGCTGCAAATATACTGTACCCATTAACGTCAGAACCCAGTGACAAGGATCTCTAAATCACACTAAATCACAGAGATAAACCGGCTTTCCTCCAATACAAACATATTCCTTTTTGGATAGCCGTTGATGTTCCAGGTGCCATGATTTGGAGATCTCCAGCAGTATGATCCATACAATATGTGGAAGAGAATGTTTTTACTCGTTCTAAAGATACAAAGGCTAATTTCAAATGAATATAGCTTGTTGTTCGCCACTGATTTTATGTACAACAACTAATTCTGCGTGCATCGAAGCAGGTTAAAGTGACCATGGTTATGACAAGACAAGGTTCATTATGATAAGAGGAGACTCCATTAAAACACTGCTCCCTCCAGCGCTCAGCGAGCTGATAAAATCAGCCATTAACACTGTTCAATGACAACTGTAGTTTCTGAATTCAGCAAGCCTGTATTCATTGTCTCTTAATAAGCACTTGTACTGAGCTTCATGCATTAAAAGCGACACTGCTCCGATTACTCAAATACAAGGCACATGAGTAGTCTGGAAGGTTTTGTAACTCCATTATAAATGAGATTTTTGTCTTTCACACAGTTCACAGGATAATGGATAATCTCTTGGATAATAACTTTCAGACAGCATGTTAAAGTAAAAGGCTCTGTCTGACTACTGGACACCCCATGACATTCTGCCAGAACAATAAAGGCCTATATATAACTATATACAGTGTGTACACACATGCTCTCTCTCTCACACACACACACACACACACACACACACACACACACACACACACACACACACACACACACACTCTGTGGAAACCATGATACATTTTGTTCAGGATTCTTTGATAAATAGAACACTCAAAAAAATGCTGGGTTGAAAATGGAAAAACCTAGGGGTTGGGTGGTTTTAACCCAGCGGCTGGGTTAAATGTTTGCCCAACGTGCTGGGCAGTTTTATTTAACTCAACTATTGTTTAAAAATTACTATATGGCTGGCTTAAAATTAAACGAAAATAGGTATAACAATTAATAAAGGCAACAATAATAATCATAAAAAAGGTGAACATTTATTAATAAACAATTTAATAAATGTTTATTGTTTAATTGTCATTCATTAAACTTATCAATGTTCATTTATTAAACACATTAATACATGTTAATTTCCATCATATTTTGGGTTCATTTTAAGTTAGCAATACAGTAATTTGTAAACAAAAGTTGAGTTAAATAAAACAACCCAATAGCAGGGTTTGTCCATTTTTAACCCAACTTCACATCTGTAAACAGCTGTAAAAAAAATGAAATAAATTTACACAGTAAATTGATACATTAATATACCATAAAAATAATGCATTCTGGGTAATACTTGTCACTTTAAGAAAAGAGGCCTATAAGCTACTTTCTCAAAAACAACAAATAATATTACCCAGAATGTATTGTTTTTATGGTATATTATTGTTTCAATGGAAAACGGTATTTTACTGTGTAAATATGTTTCGTCTTTTTAGTTATTTTTTTGAGTGTTGGGTTGTTTTAACCCAGTGTGAAAGTTCAAAAGAGCAGCATTTATTTGAAATAGAAATCCTGTAAATTATAAATGCCTAAACATATGTGATCAGTTTAATGTGTCACTGCTGAATTAAAGTGTTAATTTCTTTCAATAAAATAATAACCCAAAAACTTTTACATATACATATTTTATAGCTTTGACCGCATCCATGAGTTATTAATTCAGTTTAGTTTTGCTAAGCATTGATTTGATAACAAGAATGCCTTACAAAGCTCTTTGTAGCATATCTAAAATAGTCAATATTTTGAAATATTGTTTTTGCCTGAAATATTTCTTAAGAATTTCACAGCAATGCAAAATCCAATTTCCAGAGTGCAGAGTAAGCATTATAAATTAGTCTGATGTTTTAGTTTGATGACTTAACAGAAAAGCTGTTTAAGACGGCTGAAGATGTGATTCAGTTAAATTCTCTGACAAAAGCAATCTCATTTTAATAAACTCAATACATAGGCTAATTCAGCAAAAAGAAAAGAAACCATGTGTCTTAATATTTTTAAACTTATAGTAACCTAAGCACAAACACACAAATATCTCACAAAACCACACACAGAACTATGTAGTCTTCCTGTAAAAGATCTCACAAAACTATCGCTCTGACAAATAGCTGTAAAAATCACATAAACTTGGTCCTTTCACAAGAAACCTCAAATCCATCCCATCAGACTCTTCAGCTAACCATTACAAAACAAATAGTTTGAGACTATGAATGTGCAACAGATTCATAAGAAAATAGGAAGCCATTGTTCAGGAAGTAACACAGAGCTCCTGTTTTTCTTCTGTCAAATCCCCATGCCAGCTCAAGGACTGGAATGGAGGCTTAAGTACCATATTAGCACATCTCCTCAGACATCCTAAACCCTGGGAAAAAAATCCTAAGGGCTGGGAGAAAGTTTTGACATCACTTGGGGGTCTCTATCAGTGCTTAGATTGATACACACTGTAGTTTGAGGAGGCTGTTGTCTTGCTGTCATGTACTTTTTATGTTGTTTCAGCAACAGAGCTATAGCCTCTTCCATTACTTTTTGTATTGGAAACCCTTCACAAATAGCAACAGGCAGTGATTCAAAGGAAGATGTTGCACATAAGGGGGTTTCTTGGCTCAAACTTTAGCTGTGATCTCATTTCCTCTCGGTGCAGGGCAGCCATGCCGGTGATGTAATTCCCTGCTGACCCTATTTAAACAATTTTAGCAAATAAGAAGGTGGACACAAAGGGCGTACAGGCACCCTCACTCACTTTTTTTTTTTCGTTTTTGTTTTTTTAATTCTGTCTGTAAAGGAGTCAGCAAAAACAAAAAAACAAACAAAAAAAAAACAGTCACTTTTGATTCTGACTGTGAAAGACTGAAATGTACATGAAAAGTTACTTGAATGCCAGGTGTACAAAGTGAACAGTGTGAAAAATTCTAATCCTGTCATTATTATTAACATACTGCTGTTTCCCCTTTTGTTTTTGCATGTGTATGTTAGATGTGAAACTTACAAATTAGAACACTAAAATTCCTAAAACTAAAACAAAAATAAAATAAATGACAAAAGCATAAAAAGCACAAAATATGGAAGCTTGTTTCCACCACTAAATAAAAAATAAAAAAGATAATTGCAACTTTTTCTCTCACAATTGTGAGAATCATGAGATATAAACTCACAATTGCGAGAAATAAAGTCAGAATTACAAGACATAAACTCGCAATTCTTACCTTTTTTTGCAATTGTGAGTTCATATCTCATGATTCTGACTTTATAACTCGCAATTGCGAGTTTATATCATGCAATTCTGATTAAAAAGAGTCAGAGCTGTGACATAAAAAGTAGCAATTACCTGTTTTTATTCAGTGGCAGAAACAAGCTTCCATAACAAAATGACTAAAACTTAACAAAAGCTAATGTAAAATATGAATGAATACTACAATAGTATATAAATAACACAAAAATAACTGCCTCTGAACAATGATTCTGTGATACCTGCTTTAACCATGTGAGACTGTGTTGCTTTCACACACTCACTCAGAATTCAGGCCTTGTTTTCTAAATGCTAAACTCCAGTAAAATAGGAGGGCACTCGGCAGTTTTTCTTCACTTCATACAACAGAGGTGTCATGTCAACCCGCTCTCAATTGCGGCCTGGCCAGTGGTGACCCAATGTGGTGTGTCTGTGGCTCTGAGCATGACTAGTTGGCTTGAGCTCTTGGAAGAGATCCTTCTGATTTATATTGACTGTAACACTCTTATTGCCAAGCAGGGTGTTCCCTGTCACCATGGAGATTAACAGCACTTCCTGACAGGTGCAGTGAAGGACATATTGCCTTGTCTGCACCATGTGGTCACACCAAGGCAAGGTCTCCAGTCCAACATGAAGAGAGCCATCTCTAGGCTAAGAGGAGGTAGGTTTTACAAACAGGCCTCAAATCTGAGGGGTGAATGTACTAAACAGTTGCACCACTTTTGCACATGGAATTTCAGTGCAAAACCTTGCTCAAACCATATGTGATTAGGTTAATTTAGGCATTAATTGTGCTGAAATAGCACTGCATGGTGAATATTTCAATTCATTCATTGTTATTCTCACACAAACATGCCTGATACAGATTTTTTCATTATTTTGTCTTAAAGGGGTGGTTGATTATGATTTCACCTTTTTAACTTTAATTAGTGTGTAATGTTGCTGTTAGAGCATTAACAACAAGTTATGATGCTCAAAGTTCAATGCAAAGGGAGATATTTTCTTTTTAATTCTCTGTTTAACTACTACAAAAAACGGCTGGTAGGGAAGCTTAGTGACATTACTAACCCTAAAATTTACATACATCCTGCCCTCAGGAACATGCAACAAAGGGGTATATACATACATATACATATATACATATACATACATACATATATACATATACATACATACATACATACATACATATACATACATACATACACATATATATATAGTAGGCGGGGAGTAAGCTGATTTGTGCAAAGTTTGTGCAAATAAATGCTAGTGGCCACAACTAATTTCATAAACCATTGAAGGCTCATTTTAATTATCTTCACAATTGTCTACATGAATCATTTAGTTCATAGGTTTCACCATGACGCACATGTGAAACCAAGAAACACAGAGAAGCAGTAAATAAGCAATCTCAAGAGAGAAGTACTAGCCCCAGCATCCGGTGCAAGAGATTACCCTGTCAGCTCTGAGACAGAGGCAGGGAGGCCCAAATCCGTTCGAGCATCCACTTTCAACCTCACCTGCTGTTTGGTCTAGCAATGAGCCATGAGACGGAAAAAGATACACAAACAAAAAGGTCCTGTAGTAATGCAGATCTGGAGCTACTTCCCTAGATGCTGAGATCCTGACAGATGACAGATGGGCCACATCTTGATCCATACAATTCTATTGTGTTTGTGATGACACATGCAGGAACTAAATGAGATGAAACGAGGAAAAGCACTGCAGGTGCACGGTGTTAAAAACAAGACCCTAGATTCCCATCGTAAACAGCAAACAGGTATTACACAACTGCTCAGAGGGAGAACGCATGGGTCTAATGTTTCCGCAGCCTTGTTTATTTCCGTGATTGGCAGCTTTGTGTTTAAATGGGGCAGTGGGCAGGGCTCCTGGTGTAGCTCTCTTATTTTTATTGCTCCCTCGGGTGCCAGAGAGGTGATCGGGTTAGCAGAAAGCTATTCCCAAACTTAGCCGTGACCCCCACAGCAACACTGGGTCCGTTTTCCTTCTGGCGACAGCCAGTCTCTTAGCGGAATGAAATAGTAGGCGGGGAGTACGCTGATTTAGTCTTCCTGACACCTTTGTCTGTGGATGACAAGGAGGAGGAGAAGTGCCCTAGGCAAATCAACACCATTAACAGTGTCTGTGCCAAAATCCCCACTGCCTGCTCTTGCTATGACCTATCAGTGCTCTCGAAAAAGGACTGCGTGTCCTCCACACCAACTGCATGGCTACAGCATCACAACTCAATCCCAAAATAACATGTGGACCAATGAGAGACAGTTACTAGGGGACGTGCATTTTATGAAAACATGTATGTTTTCTATCTAAACATCTCACACTTGCTATCTTTGAAATGAAGCTAATGTTCAAAGGATTCCATGCATACTTTAAATGTGAACTAATTCAACTTTGTTGTTTGAGATAAAACCTCTAGTATTTGAAATCTTGGGAAAACATAAATGTGCTAGTTTATCTGACACTTGTCTGCAATACCTAAATCACCAGCCATCAGGTCATTTTTCTATTCGTGCTTAGGGTTGTGTACGTGTGTATTCGCGCGCAAGTATGCGACTCATCCAACCTTAAGGGTTTTTAGCTATGCACTGAGCAGGTACAGAAATAGGATTGGAGGAGGAGCCCCATTATTAAGGGGGTTCCACTCTTGACAGATGTCATGGCAACGTCATAAATAGCAGACCCGAGATAGAACCTGGGCTGGTATTGGTTTACAAAGCCAGAAAAATAAACAAGAGAGGATTTAACAGTGAGAGAAAAGATAAAAAGGGCAGAAGAGAGGTAGAACACAGGAAACATAAAGAGCAAGGGTTAAATATGCCAGGAGGACTAACACAAGATATAAACTCTTTGACAACACTTTAGAGAGCTGAGAGTTCGTAATAAATGGGTCATGAAACACTAAAATACATTCTTGAGACTTGCAATAGATGATGACCTAGGGTTTTTTGGAGAACTGAGAGTTGTCGTGCCTTTCCATGCACCTTTCACACCTTTTTGCACACATTTCAAAATTGTGATGAGAATTGATGTGTGCTGAAAAGCAGGGGTCATAATAAGAAGTCTACACTGAAAAAAATCAGTGTCATTCATATATAAACAAGTACATCCAGTACATGCCAGAATCTCACCCTAGAACCCTGAAATTGAGTATAACAAACTGTGCTTTCTTCTCCCCACCATGATGGATGTGCAGAGGATTAGTTAGCAGTGACAAATACAGACCTAAAAAAAAAAAAAAGATAAATTCAACTTCCCCTAAAGAATGCCTTTTCCCAGTTCATGGACATGCCACAGAATTTCAGAGAGGAAATTTGATTTAATGGTTACTGTTTATGAAGGCTATAATTTTGTGCTTCAGCTAATGGTAAAATGGTTTTTCCACTTCCATTATGCCTATAAGCTATACACAGTTCTGCTCATAGGTTATATAATAAATACTCCTTGGAGAATCTGAAATATATTTTTATATATTCCACAAGACAAAATAACTGAATTTACCAAAAATTTCCTGTTCCACTATATAAGTCCTTGGTTCTTAATATTATAATATTATGTTTTGCCTCCTTAAGTATCAAAGACTGTTTGTAGTAGTTTGTTAAATTTGTGTACAAGTCTCTGGTTTGCCCTGAATCTGCTTCCTGAAAGTTTTATTTCCTAGCATGCTCTGCATTTGACTTCATCTCCAAAGTAGCTCAATAGTGTTGAAATCCAGCTTTGCCACTGAGGACAATGGAAAGACTCATGCACAACAATCACAAATGGCTGCAAACACCCACTGATGCTAAAGCAGGCAACATCAATGATACATAAAATTTTAAACATGTAAATTTGTTTAATGCCTGCTACAGACTGTGCAATTTCGGCAATCCTATAAGATCTTTACAAATCATACTGTACGACATGGATCTAATAAACTTGGGTACGACATGTATATAGACTGTACGTGATGACACGTATTGAATCATAGGCTACGATGCAAGTTAGTACAGAAGAATAAAATGCCATCAGCATGAGCTAGTGGTAAACAAATAGAGAAAGATTAATGAGTATGAGGTCTTAATGGAAAAAAAAGGGTGTTCCCAAAATGGAGCATTTTCAAACTGACAGCCGTTTCTCAACCTCTTTACACAATTTGCTAAAATAGATTAGGAGACTCCCTGAAAAACACAAAGAGATCGCCTGCATATAAATGTAAGCAAACTGTTGTAAACTAGCAGTTGTTTAACGTTTCATTGTGTGAATTTGTCCGCACTGTGTGAGAACAACAAGTCTCTTCAAACGAGGTGATTCAGAATATAGCTAGGGAACAAAGGCCAATTTGGAATACCAATTTTTCAAATGGAGCTTGAGGTAAGTCGTTTTGAGCTTTAGCGCCATGTCGCGTTGATCAATACTTAATTTCATGTTGCATTTTTATTGGCTAGTCTGAAGACGTAGGTCATAGCAGCAAACACACTGAGATGATCATGCTAAATTTCTGACAATGTCAGAAAATTATCACAGGCTATCTTTGGTCGCAAGACCGTGACAACGGCCGCCTTTGAACCTCTCTCACTCTATGAAGTAGAACCACCGTTTAGAAGCCAGGACCACAGAAATTGCCACGATTGGTCACTTTTCGTCTGGGACAGCACAAAATCGTGCCGTGTGTACCAGACACAAGTTATTAGTTTTATTTCTTCTCATTTTTAACACTCTTATTTCTTAAAAATAGCACACATTGCACAGATTCTGCAAGAGCATCTGTCAACTTACGAAAACCTTACATAGAACTAATTTAGCTGAACTCACCCTGATGACTTCGGGCGTCTGTTGAATGAGAAGTGTTGAGCCTGTGTCCCTTACAGTAGAAACAGGTGTTTGTATGGCAGCAGGTGCACTTGAGGGTATTGGTGCAGGTGTAGGTGCAGGTGTAGGTGCAGTCTCAGATGAAGGTACAGATGGTGGAAGTGGAGCCACCTCTGCTTTAGTGCTGGCCAGCGTGTCCTGGAGAAGACGCATGACCTCTCGTTCCTTAGACTGAGTTCCTCTCCCAGCTCCACTCTCAACCAGCTCCTGAGCAAAGCTCTCAATGCTCTCAAGAATCCTGAGCAGCAGAGCTCCATCATCCTCTTCAGCAGCCTCAACCCCTGGCTCGGGTGGCTTGGACACTGAGGGTCCAGACAAACCTGCCATGGGTAGATCTTTAGCCACCGAGTTCCCAATTAAATGCTGGGAAGAACCTGTCTGCTGGGCACAGTTTTTAAGTTTAGGGGGCAGTGGAGGCTCCTTTTGCATGTTCTGGGAAAGACACTCCAGGTCCATCAAAAGTTTATCTATGTCATCAGCTCCCCCTTTATTAATGTGCGAGTTTGACCTTGAGAATAGTCTGGAATCTGTGCTTTTTGGCAAGTACATCTGGTTGATAGTAGAGTCATTTTTAGGCTTGAACACAGTTCCGTTTCTGCTAAGCTCATGGAGTTTATCTGAAACACCACAACTAGGCTCAGAGTAGCCAGTGGTTCTTTTGGAGTAAGGTCTGGGCTCCGAAAGACTACAGCTGTGCTTCCCATCCCCTTTAACTGCCCTGTCAGGCATCCTTCCCACATCTGAATCCTCCTCCTCAATATACAGAGCCTCCATGGCATCCTTACAGAGACTTTCGCTACTGCTAGACAAGAGAGAGTTTGTGGAAGAGAATGTGTCCGGTCGGCTGGTTGAGACCGTGTGATGGCAGTTAAAAGGCGTTGAACCGCTACTGGAAGCTGAAGTAAAACTGCCATGTGGGAACCCATTAGTTGATGGAGGTGCACGTGCTGACAAACCAGGGAGGCTCTGAATGGGTTTTACGTTGCCTGCAAGATCCCTAGAGCTATCTGGAGGTTCTGGCTGGGAGGGTTTAGTCCGAGGTTTTGTGGGCGGAGGAGACTGAACAACGTCCTCATATCGTGGAGGTTGCTCATTGCCAAAGATAGGGGAGAAGGGGATTTGTTGCAGCCCGTGTATGCTGTTAACTAGTTCGGCAAGCTCGCTGTGCTCCTGCCTCACACTTTGCCCCTGTTCCAGCTCAAGAGGAAGCCTCTTTAGATAGTTGGAGAGACGAGCCATTACATTTTTATAAATGACTTCAGGATTCCCAGAGTCGTCGTTGCTTCCACCCATTGACTTTCTTTTGATGCACTGTTTGATGATGTCCGTGCACTTCTTCAGATCTTCAGAACACTTGAGGAGAATGTCCAGACAGGCTTTAATGTCTTCTCCTGATGCACTGCTGTCAGCCTTGGTCTTCTCAAGTATGCGGGTGATTAGGTTCTCCTCGGTGAGGCTGTTCAGGTAAAGTGTGGCCACATTGTTTAGGTTCTGCTCCAGGGATGCGCTGCGACTTAGCTTATGCTCTTCGAGTACAGATTTCTGAAAGAGGCCAAATGGAGGACAGTTCTCATCATTGCCTGTGAACTGGCCGTAGATGATGTCGAGATCAGTGGATCTCCTGCTGAAGGAGTCCGGCCGAACCTTACGGCCCTTTCTGAAAGTCACATGACTGGTGGAGTACTTGATCTTCTCAAAAGAAAATTCCTTGATTTTCCCGCTGGCCAGGTTGATGGCTTCCCCTGTAATATCCTTGAGGCTTGCTGCGCTTTGGATGGCAGATCCTTTTTTTACTCTGGGGACGACCTGGTGGTAGTCGTCACAGAAGACCCCAGACCCAGTGTTGCCATTCTCCAACGTTTTAGACTCAAGAACACCTATGGGCCGGTCAGAACAGTTTCTGGATATGGGGGTATCAAGAAGTTCAGCACAAGTGCTGCGGTGAGCCACTGTGCAGTTCAGTCCATGTTTTAATGCACCACATGGTCCATTACAGTAGTGTACAGTGTGCTGAACACGACGGTCAATCACAACACTGTTGTAACAGTTTATGCTACTGACCACTATGCGATAGGTAGCCGCCATGGTCTTTGTTTATTCATAAATCTGAAAGTCTGTTTTGTGATATAATGCTAGCCACCTAAAAACAATAAATGCTACGAAGACACATTTATATAAAAATGTCAAAGTATATCTATCCTAAAAATCAAATAAAAGGTACTTTGCTTAGCCTCAACTGCTGCTTGAGCTCTTTCCAAGGAAAAAAAATATTTCCATACCAATCCTTCACCAGTGCCCCATAGTTAAAGGGAAGTTGCACTTTAACATTTAGCGGCAAAGCTATCCGTTCCTTAGCATGGGCCCCAATGGCCTAATGATAGGCCTGTGTGCAGCGCTCCAGATCATCCCCCCTGTAGACAGCCGAGGCCTGTGGGCATGAAGACGTCCTCTGGCTCACTCTCCAAAGCCACAACATACAGCCCACCTGGTGACAGCTTTCCGCTGATGTGTTCAGCAGATGTTCAACCCTCTCTCTCTGTCTTTATCTTGCTTTACCGGCCTGAATCAGATGTTTAAGAGTCCAATGTGAAAGCCACCTGTGAGTAAAAAGACAAAAGGGGGTTAGGGGGAGAGAGGAAGCACTTATTTAGATCAATTGAAATACAGAAAGTCTATGAGATCCTAGGTTATGCTACTGCATCCTTGGGCTGATTGTGTAAGCAATACATTTGGCAGACGCTTTTATCCACAGCGACATACATCGCATTCAAGCTAAATATTTTTTCAATTTATGGATTCCTTGGGAATCTAATCCATGACCTTGGCATTGCTAGCGCCACGCTTTACTGTTTGATATGGAAGTACTTTTATAAGACAAAACAGCAACAACTCAACAAACAGTTTATTGGAAGAACTGTTCAATCACTGACATGGTCACAAAAGGAAAAGAATAAAAGCTATCTTTAATGATGTTTCTTTTAAAAGCAATCACTGTGCAGATTTAATTGTCCTAGGTTAATTTGTATAACATCTCATAAACATATTAGTTTATGAGCACGTTACCCTTTTAACTTCTCTTTGGAACAGCTAAACCACATAAAATGTAGAAAACTACAACGTGCATAAAAGACTCTTCAAGCCAGCAATGAACCAAAAACTATCAAACAAATACGAACCAAAAAATAAAATGAAGTGCTGTAATGCCTAATGCTGGTATGCAGTTATAAAATATACCTAAGCCTCAGGCATTTTGGGTCTCCCGTGTTATCAAATGTAGCTCTTAAGCCATCTTCAAAGCGACCCACATCACTGGAAGCTGTTAAAGAGCTTGTGATGAAAGTACACAGACACTCTATTACTATTCTTTGATAACACACCACACTCAGACTCTCTTCCCTATAAAGTGTGTTTACTCAAGCCGTTCAAATACACAAAAACCATAATTGAACAGTTGCTCTTATAGCTTAGGTTTACCACCGAATTGTTTCTTAGGAAAGGAACAATCTTTCCTTTATTGGCTCTGGTGACAGTTTTTATAGTGTATTATTGGAGACCAGCACTAACCAACAACAACCTGCACAAAAGCAGTCTTTCTGCTTCTATTAGCTACTAAAATCTTGTAAACGTAACTTTACTAAAGCACTTTTTTTACACAAACATTTAGTCCATACCTTTAACAAATAAAAGTTCTCAAAATTCTCCTTCAGTCCATAGAAAAATGAATTTGGAATGACATGAATAAATAATAATTTCATGTCTCTTTTGCTCACTCCCCCTCTCTCTAATGATAATAATGTCAACAGATGAGTCATTGTGAGGCTGGAGACATATTTTTTTTTTTTTTATACATATAAGGGAGTGAGCTCATTATTAGCATGTCTCAACCAAAACTGTTCTCCACGGCCAAAGCAATACGCTCCTTTTTTCTCCAATTCATTTTACTTTTCTCTCACTCCTTCTGGCCCTTTTGTTTATCTTCCATTTTTTCTTTCTTTCACAGCAGGCCTCATTAAAGCCTTGTCTTCTCTATGTCTCAGCAGAGTAATAGCAGAGAACGAGTCTTCAAGATGCCAACCACAACCTCACCTTAAATAAACTCTGACTATGGCCACACATGACATACAGTATAATCTGTGTCCACAATACAGCCTTGTAAATGCATTTCAGTTCTGTATTTCCTCACAATATCAGAACAGTGGTCTCTGGTTAATGCTTTTCAGCATGGATTCATTACAGATGGGCACTAGAAAGGTGGCACCTGGAAAAACATTCAGAGAGTGAAATTTACAGGGACACCATTCACCATTCAACCCAGACCCTTAACAATGGACTGGTCCTGCTTGCCCAGACAGTTATGCTAAAAGCTGGTGTCGGCTGTGAAAACCTTACAATGACAGTCACTGCCTTTTACCAAAAGAAAAAGAAGTAGAGTGTATCAAATTCATAAACAACAGTCAGCCAGCTTCAGGATGCCAGGATTTACTTCTGTGGTTCATTAAACTTATATGAAACAAACAGTTTTCCCTTTTTTAGTAATATGTACTTCTTTGAGAGGAAATTACATTTCCTGAACCTCCCTTATCTGCCATAAGTTAAGAGAAACTGTGGTATGAAATACAAGTAGCAATGGAAATCACAGGTTCACAAAGCTAGATTAATGAATACTTTGGGGGTTCAGATTTATTTATGAAAACAAAATAAAAGAATCAGTTCTGAATCAGTGGTTCTTAACCAGGGAGCCGGGGCCCACTTGGGGGCCTTAGCAAATTTTGAAGGGGGTCTCAAGACTCATTACTGTACACTGTTCAAATGTTTGAAGTCACTGTGATTTTTTTTTTAAAGAAATCAATACTTTTATTCAGAAAGGATGCATTAAATTGAGAAAGAAATGTATAATGGTACAAAAGATTTCTAAAATAAATGTTTCTTTTGAACTTTCCATTCATCAAAGATTCCTTTAAGAAGCACAACCGTTTTCAACATTTCAACAAATCCTTCTTGAGCACCAAATTGCCATGGAATGATTTCTGATAGATATGACACTGAGGACTGGAGTAATGGCCTCTAAAAATTCAGCTTTGCCATCACAGGAATACATGACATTTTATATTTATATAAAACAAAAATCTATGAAATCTAAAATGTTAAAAACACAATGTAATCTAATGTAAACTGAGATCTTTTCTTTTTCTTTTGAATGATTGTTTTTATTGAAGAAATCCCGAATCAGAATCTTGAAAGCATGATTATTTTAAAATATCAACACCCTAACAAATATCTTATTATATCATGCATCCTCTATACTGATTCTGAACACAATTTTTGAATTGAGGGGCCAAGGAAAATATGTTGGTGATTTACTTTCCAAATAATGTCATTAATGTTAAAATTGATGTTAATTAAATATGTTTAACATGACCTTTTTTTATACTACACTTAACTCAACAGAATAGTTTTGAACAACAGTTACATAGCAGGTGATTTTTTTTGTTAAATATCAAAAGTTCAACGTAAATCTAATGACACAGAGCTTGTGGTTGTGCGTGTTTCTGTTTACCACCGTTGGCTTTCCAAGGCCAAGGCTCAGTACAGATGCACTGAAGTTGTTTATCATAGAGTCTAACACTCCTGAGCTTCAGTGTCCCCAAACAGAGCCTCTCAAAAACATAGTCTGCTTTCAAAGTGGGCTTTGACGTGGCTGGTTGTCAAGTTGGACTCAATATGACAGGAAGAGTGTGTACCGTAGCAAAGCAACGGCTTTTTAATGACAATTTAATGAGCTGATCAACACATGATCCTGCTCTCTATAATTTGCCTGCCGCTTCTATTTCCAGGCTGATGGGGGTTAAAGCAGAAGCCTTCACACCTTCACATCACTAAGTCAGTGCGGACGCCCATACAAACATCTTATATGTCTGAAGGGAGTCTTCTTACCGCATAGGACCTCCCTAGTTAGCAGGTTTGGGCATGGCTGGTGTTGTATGAAAATTGAGATGAATGTTCCTAGAAGATTATGTTTTAATTGTCAGGCAACAGTCTTTATCTCAGCTTAATGTTGTAATTAGCATGCAGTGATTGTTATGGAGAAAGCAGAGCATGAAACACAAACACACACTGTTTGGAGAGCAAGACAACATCCACCCACATTTTTGAGACTCACTCTATTGGCAGGAGCAAGAGTAACGAGGATGCAGCGGCCTCATTATCTTTCTTCTCTCGTCGCTTGCATGGCATACATTCGTTCCATGTTTAATTACACTGAAGCAGTCACGCTGAGAAGTCGCACCAGTGTCCTGTCACATCTGCCAGTGCTTTTCAATTTAGTGTCAAGACTCTGGGCTATACCATGTTGTCAGCTTTAGAACGTCTTCCTCGAAATAACACCCCCAACATACTATACTTGAAAAGAAAATAGATTTTCTTGTTATTTTTGCCAAGTAGAGCAATAAATCACGACGTGCTGGTCTGCTTATATTTGGCCCAATTAAGAGTTGAGGGATATTCAGTACAATAGAGCTCATTAAGGAATCACTGCAGCTGAAAAAGTTTCCCTTTGGAAGGTAAATTGGGAGTTTGTGTGAGCCCTCCCTTGTTAGCGGTCAGGCCCGGTCTTGTTACTGCGCACAAGCTGCCGAAGGGGGGCCTGCCGTGAGCTTTGTTTGTCTCAGCTTGAGTAAAGCTTTTCAAAAGCTGTCGCTGCAAGAGAGAACCTGACCCCAGTGACAACAATACATTAATAAATGAAGGATTACACACTTGCTGGCTACTAACACACGGTGACCAGGATGCACATTTAAACCCTCAGAGCCGCAAGGGGAAAGCGAGAAGGACCGCACTGAAATGAGGGAAAATACGGATTGTTTAAACACTGAAGGTAACAATTCAGTGAAATGTTGCAAAATGTGACATGAAGTGGTTTATTATTATTTAGAGTGAGAGACTGGTTTAGAGTGAGAGTGCAGCATCCAATTATCAAACAGAAACAAAGCCTGAATCAATTTCATTATCACTATGACTATTATTCAAATTGCCTGGTTTTCTTTTGAAACTAACACATATAAATGTTCTACAAAACCAAATGAGGAAAAAAACTAAAAAAAAAAAACTAAAAAGCAGGCCAAGCAAAAAAGCATATTTCTATGGAAGCTTTACTATGATTTAAGTAGGACATCAAATCATTTCAATCTTATCAAACTACCATTTCCCTCTGATTGCAAGTTTAAGACAATTTTGAATACTTGTTATAGATCCTATGGATATACAGTATAGAATGACAGATATACTATATAGAATGATAGAAACACTACCATTCAAAATATTTTTTTTTTTACGTTTTTGAAAGTTTGGCTGCATTTATTTGATTAAAAATACAGAAAAACTTTAATATTGTCAAATATTACTATAATTCAAAATATATATATTTTTTCTATTTGAATATATTATAAAATGTAACTTATTCTTATGATACCAAAGCTGAATTTCAGCAGTCATTACTCCCATGAGTCACATGATTCTTCAGAAATCATGCTGATTTGCTGCTTAATATTTTGTGGATTTTTTGGGGGATTCTTTGATGAATAGGAAGTTAAAAAGCAGTATTTAGGCCTATTTGAAATATATTCTTTACTATATAGTCTTTACTGTTACGTTAGAATATATGAATCATTGCTAATATTTTCCCTAAAACCCCACACTTAATATTAACAAAATGTCACACTTGTTCTTTTTAATTTCTAACAATAAGTCTAAATTAATTTTACAATCCTGTTTTTCTGCCAAAATGTTTTCCAAAGCTCTTAAACACCCTTTGGGAGCATGAATTACATCCCAAAAGAGGGACAGAGAGATTGTAGATTGTACTCCAAATTTGTTTTGCAGCAGGAGGAAACCAGCAGTTAGTAATTAAATCTTAATTAGCATCTAATGTCTTGAAACAGCATCAGTCAGACAGAACAATGAAGCGATGGCCATTACTATTCACACTTGTATGAAGATGTCTCAGCAGCATGAATGCCTTACCAACAAAAACAGCTAATCAGCAGGAAAGGCCCTCTGCTACAACAAAGCAGCCTCCGGAGGAAAAAAAAAAAACACTGCATTGATAATCATGCTTCAGTGAAACAGCTGATGCTCTAACAGAAATGACTGCATCCACTGTGCATTACTTTCTTATCTAACTGATTGGAGGTCACAAACAACAAAGTAAAGTCAAAGGAAAAGAGAGGAGATATGTTGTCCATTTTGTGCAAACTAACAAAATCCATGATATTTTCAATTTCCAAGTAAGGGACCCGTACGACCCCAGCCTCACTCTCTACAGAAGATGTATCATGTCGCTTGTTCAACTTTTCATTGTATTCCATTCCTCCTTTTTTGCACTTACTCTCTTCCTTTACTGAACCTCCCTGGGGCCTCTAACAGGATTTAGATACGGTGAGCAGCAGAAGCTTTTGACAGAGAACACAGACAGCATGGGAACAGAGACGCTGACCCAAACAGACATTTACATTATGCATTTGTTGACTTAATGTGCATTTAAGGCACATATTTTATTACTTTGTGTTCCCTGGAGTGGGACAGTTGGTACTTTACAGCAGAGAGAGGGGAAAAGAACTAAAGCTTCTAAACTGAGACACCAACCAAAAAGTGAGTGACAAAGTTAGTATAGTGAATGCAAGACACAATAACAAGCAAATGCATCAGAGGAAAAGAGTGCTATGTAACTCTTACAGGGCCCTAACCAGTCACAACTTGAAAAAAAAAAAAAAAAAATAAAAGCCAGGACAGGGCATTTTGTCAACCGCTTGGTTAAATTAATACTTTTATACAGCATAGATGCTTTAAATTAATCAAAAATGACAGTAAAGACTTAAATGTTAGTAAGAACAATGCATTAAAACAAATGCTGTTATTTTGAACTTTCAATTATTAAAAAAATAATAATACTGTTAGTGTTTTCACAAAAATATTAAGCAGCACAACTGTTTTTAACATTGGTAATAATAAGAAATGTCTCATGAGCATCAATCAGCATATTAAGGATGATTTCTGAAGGATCATGTGACACACTGGAGAAATGATGCTGAAAATTCAGCTTTGCCATCACAGGAATAAGTGACATTTTAATATAATATATACACATAAGAAAACAGTTATTTAAAATTGTAATATTTCACAATATGAACTATTTTTAATCAAATAAATGTAGCCTTAGTGAGCATAGAGACTTTAAAAAAAATAAATAAAAAAAAAATCTTACTGACACCAAACTTTTTAATGGTAATGTTTCTATCATTCTTTAGGCTATATCTTTCACAATTCTATTGTTTTTAATTGTATTTTTTTTAGCTAACTGCTAATAAATGCAGTCTTGGTGAGAATAATTTTAATGCCAACGTTAGAGAAATACATAGAATCCCCTCCGTTGCCATGCAGACATGAGCTAGACAGGTATAGTTTTCCAAGTATAGTCCAGAGCCGAATAATTCAAGTCTGAGGATAAAACATTCTTCACCTCTGAGCCCTGGTGAGCACATTATAAATGTAAAAAGCCTGCAGAGCTTATGAAGTCAAAACTAGTGCTGATATATCTTCACATTTACTACGTGAGTGGACTGTAAATGAAGTCTATCTCTATAGTTAGCTCTTACAAAGCTTCATCAGATGCCATCTATCAATAAACTGCATTAGATAAACAAATGGTTTTGAGGCTGTTTTATCTCTAGAGTTTTTTAACACATGACTAGCTCATTGCTGCATTCTCATTTGGAGCTCTGCAGTACTTGTACACACAGTGGCCCCAAAAAGTATTTGAACACTTAAGCCATAGTTGAAACTGTATGAAGGTCATTGCATCATCACTGCATTGCAAAATATCAAACCAAGTAGCATTTATTTTAAGACTGCACAAGAATTTCATAAAAATATGTTTGTTACATTTTAAACATAAAAGCAACAGATTAAGACAAATACATATCAAAACTTAGGGATCTGTATTTCCTTTTTTATGAAAGAAGTCTCTTATGCTCACCAAATCTGTATTTATTTGACCAAAAATACAGTAAAACATTAATATTGTGACATTTAATTACAGTTTAAAATAATTTATATTTTTTCAGGATTTTTTGATGAATAAAAGTTCAAAAGAACAGTATTTAGACAATTGGGCACACTATGTATTCACATATTTAATAAACAATTAGATGGGGGTGGAAGAGAAGATCCTAACCGAGACTGGCGCCCAGAAGGAAGTAACACGAGCCTGGCTCCTTGTACCGCAGCGCCTCGCCACTTTGGTGACAGTGTAGTATGGCCATCCAACAGAGATGATAGACAGCCACAGGAGAACAGCATACTGATGACACAGACCACCAGGATAGACACATCAGTGTCCGGTCCGGGAACGCAGAGCAATGCTGACTCACACTCAGGCTCATACCACATAGGTGCTTTCTGCCAGTCACCACAACCACACCCCTTACCAAACAGACGATGAGGCACCCTATAGCAGCGGGGTCTGGAGGAAAAGCACTGCTGGTTTTCCCACAGGCTGGAGGGTGAGAAGCTGTGACTGTGGGCAGGTGTTAGTTCTCCAGCTGTCCAGAAACTTTCACAATTATTCACGGTGACTCAAGTCCTGATGAGAAAAAGGGCCACTCCATAGCAAGCACAGCGCATGTCATTTTCTACATCCTGCACTTTCCAGACTTTGATTTATTGAGTTAAAGGGTCAGTTCACCCAAAAATGAAAATGATGTAATTTATTACTCACTCTCATGTCGTTCTACAACCGAAACAAAAGATTTGTAAAGCTTCGAAGCAGTGTTTTGAAATCGGCCATTATGTAGTCAAACTGTTTTAAATATGTTTTTAGTACCTTTCTGGGCACTGGAAGTGTAAATTAACGTGCTTGCAATAGAGACCTCACTGAGCCATTGGATGTAATCAAAAATATCTTAATTTGTGTTCCAAAGATGAACGAAGGTCTTACGGGTGTAGAACGACATGAGGGTGAGTAATAAATAGGGAGGCCCGATACCAAGCTCATGTACTTGTACTAGTACTCGTATTCATAAAAATAGCCCCAAAACCAAAGACCGATACCTGATCCGATACTGACAGAATTTTCCACGCACAGAGACACCCGCATCAGCAGCAGAAACAATGTCAGCCACAGGGGTGTGGAAATGCTTAAGAATTACTGATGAAAACCGACACATTACAAACTGCATGCAAACCGTGCTGTATGACAGACCAGAAGGCCTCTCTCGCATGCGCGCTCTCTATTTCTTGCGTGCGATCCCAGATCTCTCGGACAGCGCGCGATCAGTTCTCCTTGCGCCTGAATGGTCAAATGCACAAACAGTTGTCAAAATGTCCATCATGTGGAGTATCTCACATAAATACAGTCGGTTATGGCTTAAGTAGACGTAAACAGGTGGGTGAAAACAGGATGTGTCAGTATATAACATTCATAGATTCGGTCTTAAAGGGAGAGTAGCCTAATTAAATATTTGTCTATCATTAATGTTAATAAAACAACAAAATATCCCGTATGTTAATAAAACAAAGCAGGTTAAAAAAGACTTTATTATTATTATTATTATTATGACTTTGATAATTATGCCCTTTGAAGGTTATTGGACATTGTGAAATTTGTGCTTTAAGTTTGTGACAAGCACATAAAAATAATTACTTCTTTCATTGGAGTACTAATAAAGAAGCTGTCCAACATTCATTAGTCTCACTGTGTTGTACTTGGAAAACTGCCACATCACCAAAAAAGAAAAAGAAAAAAAAAAAAAAATTAATTAAGGCATAATGGTATCGGCAAGTACCAGAAAAAAAAAATATCGGTATTCATACTCTGCCCTTAAAAAAATGGTATCGTTGCATCACTGGTAATAAATGACATTATTTTCATTTTTGGGTGAACTGACCCTTTAAATTATCAAATTTCACCTTTAAGATTAATTAAGGCATTATGGTTTAACCAAAAATGAAATTTCAAGTTGAATTTATTTTTACTCCACATTAGTTATCCTTCATAGGAAGATGTTGTGGCTGACATCGCATTGTCTTCTCCCTGTCAGTTCTAGAGCGATTTAAAAGAACATTTCAAAGATGAGATGAACTCTGAAAGGAGACCAGTTCAACATGGCAGCTCCTAAAATCCACTATCAGGTACAAAGCCTCAGCTCGAGAAAAACAAGGAACAGTGTCAAAAAAGCCTATTTCCCACCGAATAAAAACTGTGAAACTCTCTGAAACCTCAAGCTTTGGAAAAAGTTCTTCCACATGTGTCATGTGATTTCATATGGTTAGCAAACGAGAACAGAATAAGTATAGTGTCTCATAAGTATCTATTCCACAAAACCACTTTCTTTATTACACAAAGGACATGGAGCGTTCATTGATCACAATTACATACACTGACCAAACAAGAGATATTAAATACAATGTCAATGAGAGTTCATGATTTATGTTTCATTCATACAGTGTTTTCACAGTACCTTTTTATTTTTCATCTTTACAGTGAACATATGTAATAAGTCCTAATTTCAATGTACTTGATGTAATTAACTCATAAACCTGTTCAAAAAGAGTCAAGAAAATAGCAGTAGGCAATGGTCATGAAAACAAAACAGACATCCGCCAAAGTAATTAAAATATACGATATATTATAAAAAAACTATTTTTTCAGCAGCATTGTTGGGGTAATTCCAGACTATATTTTTGCAAGGGCCTCAGCCCCCACAAATATGTCCTCTACAAATATTTTATAGGTTAGGCCTAAGCGTGTAATTTTTTCACCCACCCACATCTTTCAAACAAACAGGAAGTCCCGCCCCCAAACTGTCCACTCTCTTGCCTACAAATAAGAACAGAACTTCACATGAAAACTTTGGTTGTCTTAGAGAACTGCTCACTGTTTACAGCATGACATATCAGCCAGAGGTTTGCTTTAGAATATAACAGATCAATGGATCTGCTGAAACACCGTTAGCTACAGAATCCCAACATCTAATGAATAAATGATGATGAGATTAAACACCTGAGAAAGAGACTTCAGAGCGAATGAGGGAATATGGGATAATGAGAAACATAACTTCATAGCTAAACTCTCCATTTTATAAATCTAAGGAAATGGCGCAGTACACATACACTCTCATGCTAAACATGGCCAAAGTTTCAAAACATGAGTTAGACGTTTGACAGAGTATTTCTGTGCCAAAAATACTCCTCATAAACTTTGCAGTCTTTATTTCAAGTATGGGGCTGCGTGACGTCATATAGGTCGGAATTTCTTGTACGGGCACGTCTCCCAGAAGAGTGCGCGCACGCCCATCAACGCACGTTCGGCTTTACAGACGACGCAGGCAGCACTGCACAGGTCACAAGACTTCACGAAATCAACAATGTCACCAAAGAAGTGTGTTTTTGGTTGTGAGGGAAAGATAACCTTGCTTCCCAAAGAACCCAGCATTAAGTGGAGCTGAAAGATTTGTGCTCACGCATTACATTGATGCGCTCTCGATATTTGTTATTAAATAACCATAGAAACTGATAGTTGCAATCACTTTTTTATTGGTTAAAAGTAATGGAGAATATGTTGCGTTTTCCATGGTTGCTCGAGCCCCCAGGATCAGCGCTTATGGTTTCATAAACAAGGCCCAGTTCTAAGCTGGATTTACAGATCATTTGAAAACTGAAAGATGCAGCTGTCACAGCGGTAATGATCCTGGTCATGAGTCGGAACCACAGGTGGTGAGTAAAACTACTTCAAATGTCTGTTTTGTTGGCAATATGCGCCTAAGTGCCTATTATGTAAGCAACACTAATGTAGTGAATTCATAAATTCATTATTCATCTTTCACTATACGCTATATTCATTATAGTGATTCAAAAGTTAAATGTGATGGTGTATTGTGTGTTTAAAAACATTTGTTTAGCTGACCATTGATAGCTTGCAGACGATCGCTACCCAAAAGCTGCGTGTGCTCGTCGCTCTTTAGCTCCGCTCACACGACACGCCTCCAGACGCTCGGCTGTTTTCGGAAAGACTCGGTAAAGCATATGTATCTTTTATAAATATGATAAAACTAAAGACTTTTTGGAGATATGAAGGATGCACTCTATAGGTACTCAAGATTAACTGTGTGTGAAGAATTGTGTATATGAAAGTAAATTTTGAGTCTTGATCCTGGTCGTATACGTCAGTGACAGGCATGTCAACTCAGCAGCAGTCAAGCCAATGCTGGTCGCCACTGGAGTATGTTTGCACTTATAAAGGGACTAGCAGATAGAGGTGAGAGATAGAGAGAATGAGAATGTAAGCAGATAAAGGAGAGGGGAGTGAAAAAATTAAGATGGAAGCAAAGGAGCAAAAGCACCAGTGCTGTCAGGATTTATTTCACATCCAATGAAAAGAGGCTCAATACAGTGGCCTTTAAGTTTTTGATCAGCCAACTTTCATATTCCAGACCAACATCCCTCTCTGGGCCCAAAACCCTACTGATCTTTATTTAACTATTCAAGAGTTTCCTGATTCATCTATGCTATCTGACAGTCCATTTAACATCATGGCGCAGAGGTGCATTATATGAGGCATGGTTGGAAAGACTTGCTCCAGACCAACATTTCTTCTCTCACTGGCAATCAAGCACTTTTTTGCCCTCAGTCTGAGTCAGACTCTATTTGAATCTAGCTACAAACGACACAGAAATAGGTTTGCGGAAAGTTTGTGAAAAAGCCGAAGGAGTAGGATGACAGAAGATAAAAGCCACTTGACCGAGACCAACTGCTGCAAATGGTCCATTAAGAATTTGTTGAATTTTTAATGAACTTTCCACGTCTTGAGGAAAAGAAAGGTCAGGAAAAAAGTGACATTGTCTGAATGTTGCACACATTTTATAGATGCTCACATCAATTTGAGCACAAGGTGATTTTTTTTTTAGAATGATGTCACTGGTTTCAGTTGTAAGGCCTCCTAAAGACAGCATCCACAGGCTATACTTTGATACTGATTCACTCACTTATTTTCACTCATTACGTGAAGCAGAGGCATATATTTGGAGACAACACAGTCAAATCCAATTCAGACTATTCAGTCCTACACTGTTTTAAGGACCTAATTGTGTGGTATGGAAAAACACAAATGGGAAAGGTAATCACACAACAGGATTGAGAGTAATGAAAGGGAAAGAAAGCAGACAAAAGAGTGGAAATGAGATGACACCACAAAGTGGATTACAATGACAAAATGTGTTGAACTGAGCTGAGAGTACTATACTCTTATTGCTATCTGACAGCACTATTAAATTGGCCAAAATATATTTAATAAAAGAAGGGGCAGGGGATATGAAAAACACACAGATTCAGTGTGGACCTGCTCATTATCCACATAAAAGAGACAACAGGCATAAAATACTCCATCCGCTAAGAACAATATTAAAGATTTTCTTTGACATGATCAAAATGAGAAACAATGAGTCATGCCTTTTCTTATCCAGCACTTCCTGACGTTTTAGAAGAGCTGGGCCTTATAAGGCTGGGCTTTTCCTTTCTCCACCAAGCACAGCCTTAATAAACAATCACTCTCCTTGGGGTCATGTCAACACAGGCCTTACGTTAGCTTGTCAGTGCAGAAAGACTGCCTGACACTTCAAAGCTGCTTTGTTCAGCAATCCAAATGTCTCTGCTAAAATAAAGATGCCAAATTTCAGCTAGGTCAAGTTACAAACTGCAGTTACAATAAACACTGTCCAGAATGGTTAAACTGCACCTGCCAACTACATTAGACTATGATTCTATGATTTCACTTTTGTGATCTGATGCGCCAATGTGAGAACTAAGCTAAATTGGAATCCAAAATAGAAAATGTACACATTATAAATTTGGGAAAATTACAATAAAACATCATAAAGCATCAATGCCACATGTGCACATATGGGTCAAATAGATTTGCCAATAAATCTTTCAAAGTCTCTTTGCATAATCTGTCACTAACAAGATTAAATTAAGTATATATATATATATTTATATAATTATATAATCTATGATAATAGAATCTAATCTAATATAAAAACACATTTAAATCAATTTATGAACTTTTGTTTGTGTAACACAGAGAGGTGCTAGTTGAAATAGGGATGAGTTTTTATGTAATACACCATAATTTGATTTGTGATCAAATAACCCAGTGGAGAATTGTTCGGCTACATCAAACAAATGAGAATCAGACAGTTTAATTCAAATCTTTCTTTTGGTTAAGAGAACAGAGTATGAGCTAAATCTGTCCATTCACTTGAACACTATGACCCATTCTTTCAGGTCACTGGTCCTGTAAATGAAACGGAGGCACTTAAGCCTTCAATAAGAGACTGTTTTCACATCAGCAGATGTTACAGCTCAGTGCTTACTTGCACCAGAATAATAATGGGACCTAAAGACTGTCCTCCCAGACATCTTCTGACTTTATGAAATGGAGAGGTGCAACAATAAAAAGAGATGAGTGAAATACCACACTATGTTAATATACACACATATTCCTGTATACAGATGTAAACAAAATACAGCTCACATGCACAAAATACCTTGATATTTTAAATAAAAATAATATAATTTTAATAATTTAATATAAAATCAGCTGACTTAATCACAGATTTTAACTAAAATACACCCTACTTTTGACATTTACTGCAATATAGATCAAAAACATAAAGATGAATAACTTGTTTAAATATGTACACACATTTTTTTTCAACAATTTATGGAGAAGATGGCCATTTGTGAGCAGTTTTGCTGCAATTCCTGTTTCCACGGTAACATTGATGAATCTTCAGCATTACTGGTAGTGTTATTCTACCCTGGCAACTCAGCAATTAAACTTTTTTTTAAGTGGAAATTGCACAGACTTGTGGATTCTGCAACATTAAAAAAAAAAAAGATCAATTCCTCTATAGAGAAAAATCAATGGATTTTTTTTACTTCTGAATCCTGGCTGTGCTTTGTAGCACGAAGTCATTGAGGGAGGAATGATGGCCAGACACATGGTGGGGTGAGTAAGGGGTGGTGTGACAGTGAGTAAAAGCAAGAGAGAGAGCTATGCAAGTGTGTGTAAGCAGAGAGCAGAAATTCCCTGCATCCTGGATCTCTTTTCCACTCTAAATAGTAATCATGTCTGACAGCTGACCTGAATTTGTCTGCATCGCTCCATAGCTGCAGCAAATGTGCAACCCTTGACCTCTTCACTACCTGCACACTTTAGCCATTATTAACCTTTCCACAAAACATGCCTCTTTAGACACAATACTTTGCCTATGCACAGTACTCATTGAATGTTTATACAAGAAAATTCAGTTATGACTAAATGCATTAGGTTTACCAAACCATCGTTATTGACCAGTCGAATGAGGAAAGATAGCTGTCCATCACTGAATTCACGACTATAGGTAAGTGCAGCCATACCCTCAAGTGAGTCGAGAAGTTCAACTTATCATTCAACTTGTCTGATAGCAGAATGATTTTGAGACATATGCTTCCTTTAATTTTCATTGAGGGAGATGGTTTAAGAAGAGAAAACGCAAAATGCTGTGAAAAACAAACCTTTATGTCCCTGCAACACCTCTAAGTGGAGCACGTTTTCTCTATAGCCGACCTTCTCAGAGAAGCCAACTTTCACCAAGTTTCATCAAGACGTTCCTGTAGCTCACATGGTAGAGCATGGCACTAAATGCAGTAAAGTCACATTAGATACAAGTTTCCACCAAATGTGACCCAAACTCAAAAACAAATGCTTTACTACCAAAAGTGTGTTTATATGGGAAAAAGTTTTGATATCACAAAACTTTTATCATTGCATGAGATGTCCTACTATGAACTGAAACTTTCCACCTCTGCAGTTGTTTCTCCAGAGGATCAGACTGATTCAGTGCTGTGAAGTCTAGGTAAGCTTTGAGAGACAAGATTAAAGACAGGTGGCTGAGAATGTGTAAGCTGATCATCTCATCCTCATCCTCCTCTGCACAGTCTGTAGATGCTGGATCAGCGACAGGAGCTCATGGCGTTCGCTGTAACCTACTGTACGTCTGACCTGAGCTTCCCCTCAGACTGCCTGAAACTCCCAAGACAAACAAGAAGCTGCCCTCACTTAGAGTTGCTAAGAAAGTTAAGAAATACAATGTGCAATGTGTCTATCAGTTAGAGCTAATCCTCCAATGCATTGCACTTGCCCAATATTATTTCCTGATTTATTTTCATCTATCTTCCACCCCATGAATAAAGATGGGTCAAATCAAGGAGGTCCATATTAACTGGAGAGTACTATCCATTAGCATTCTCATTCATCTCAGCAGCAATACAATGTTCGGCTGGTGCAAATTTGGCATCTTTGTTCATAGGTACTCAGTTCTGGGACAATAGAGTGCTACAGGGTTGATGTAATTTTAAAGGCCAGCCTGGAAATTTGCATCACTCTGGTTCCCTTGACATAAAAAGCCAATAGGATTTTTACACTGGCTTTTGGATTATTGCAGAAAATAAGCTCTGTGACCAACAAAAGTCACACAAGAAATGTTTTCATCAAGACAATCTACACAAATGAACAACTTTTATGATTTTTGAAACCTAAATACAATAGGCAGAAGTAAAAAGCTAAAGTTAGGCTATAAACAAACTACACCACAGTCATAGCTTTTATGACATATATTTTGCTATGGAACTAACAGAGCATCCAAAATGATGATGTGTGCTGGGCTAAATGTGCTCATTGTATGTGCATAAATATGATGGTATTTTTACCAGCTGAGAACTCACAAAGAGCTTATAAAATGTGTGAAGGAGTCAAAACAGCTCTAGGAATTGCTCTGTCACACACACAAAAAAAGATCTGCTGCAAAAGGACGTGGTTCTGATGCTTGTACCGAACTGTAATGGTCAATGTAGCTCCTCTGATGAGAAAAAACAAGCATGCTTGAGCATTCTGTCCTTTTTAGAGTCACATCTTGCAACAATATATCCTTATTTTGGTTTGTTTAGATGTCTTTGGTCCATTCATTTAGTCTTGAAGCGGACCGAAACACCCTGAAAAGGTGGGTCTCGGTCCGCTTGTTTGGTGTGCACCAGGGTTCGAATGGCAGCATTTGCACTTATTTAAATGCACCGCACTAACAGAGCAATCACACCAAACTTTGTTAGAAAAATATGCAGGGGCTAACCTGACCATGCCTCTTATATTGGAAAAAAATAAAATGGATAAATAAAAACATTCAACATACAGAGCAAGTGTGTTCTGAACCCAGCTGTCTTCATCTATCACTAGGGCCCTGATACTAGTTCCACATTGTCACATGAAAAGGAAGCATCTACATGGTTGCCTCTAATCTCCTCAATTGGAGAGATGGCCATCCAGGATCCATTCACTGTCAGATTTACCTTTCTTAACATGAAGAGAGCCTTTCACGTCAACATAAGAATCACACTTGTATAAAGAGGATCATATATGGTGTTAAATGATGGCCAAAATAGTGTAAGCACATAAACAGCGCACAAGTTCACAAGACAAAGCTTGTATGTAAAATCTAAACTTGCAAAAAATTGCAAATCCCAAAATCAAACACAAAAAATATGATTGTGCGCACAAATCAACACATTGTGAGGAGAAATAACAAAACCGTGAGCCCTGAAAGGTCTCAACGGACCACAAGCACGGGTTCTATTCTGCCCATTTTGAGTGTCTTCGTTCGGAGATGGACAGTCAATGACAACAAGAGGACATTGTTAACTAAGTACAAGCAGCCAATCAAAATAAGAGTTTCAGAGAAGGCCAGCAGCCAATAGCATTTGTTAACACATGGGTTTGAACCCTGCCCCCTGTCAAAACTGACTCATGTGCGTGAAGATTTCAGCTTGCGCGCGGACAGAACAGAAATCGCACTTGTGGTCAATTCTGTGCATGAGGCATGTCATGGTTTTGTTATTTCTCCTCCTCATAACATGTTGATTTGTGTCGTATTTTTTTGTGCTCAAGTTTGGGATTTGCCTTTTCTGCAGGGTTACATTTTACATGCGAGCTTTGTCACTGTGCTCACACTGCTGTAATTCACTTGCGCTGTTTTGTCTATTATTTAACACCATAGCAGAAGCCCTTTTTAAAGGGCTTCCTGAATAATTAAGAGATGGTGTCTTCTCATAGGATTATTAACAATTATGAGAAATCTTGAAATACTATAGCGCACCGCCACGTCACCACCTGTGACGTGAACTCAGTGTAGATTTTAAACCCAAAAGATGAAAATAGCGGGAAAAAAAAAGAGAAAATCTAATAATTAACTACTTTCCCCCTACAATTAAATCTAACAGATGCTAACATTGTATTCAATGATGTTCAATACGCATACATCTGTTAAATTTAAAGTTACATTTAGTTTAGGGTTTCATGACCCTTTAAACAGCTTGTAAAGTATTGATGCCACTCTCTAAAATCTAAGCATCCTAAGTGCAAAAATCAAATAAGTGATTACTGAACATAAAAGACAGGGTGATGTAGACATCAGGGTGAAGATCTGTCCTTAAATGACCATTAGTGGTATTTTTCACCTCCTAATTAACCATCTTTAAAGAAACTGGATTCTTTTGAGTGAATGTTGATAAAATCCATGATTCTCTACACTAGATCTTGAGGGAAAATGGGCAAATATACAGGAAGAGCAGAGACAACACTCTAAAAATGTCTCATAGAGACTGCTTTATTTATGGCAACATAAGTGTGTGACCATGAGAGCCATTAGAGATCAATTATCGCCACAGCCCCAGGAATTCTGGGAAAAGCTGGACGGCAATTATTCCACACTGGATTGCTCTGGGAGCTTTTTATTTTTTTTATTTTTACAGATCTTAACAGCATGAGAGTAGCATCAGAACTGTAAATATACACATGAAACATCAGTATCCTGCCTTGTTCTGATAAGCCTTATCACACTGCCCAATTGCTCGCATCCAACACACATTGGCATTTTAACACCATCTATATATAAGAATCGAACTTTAGTCAACAATTTCCAGTGTTTTCCCAGGCCTGTTATCAGTTTATTTATTGAGGTTATCCTGCAACCAAAAAACAAACACCAGGAGACTCCACCAAGGCTTATCTGAAACTTATCTGAAAACAACATTACAGCAATAGAGAGACGAAAAGTAAGAAATGGATCCTAACACTCTTTTGACTGATTGTAGTCACCTGAAATTTGCCAGACCTGATATAAATAAACAAACACACACATACACACAACCTATAAAAAGTTTGGAATAATTATGCTTTTTAAATGTTTTTGAAAGAAGTCTCTTATGCTTACCAAGATTGCATTTATTTGGTGCAATTTGATGCTCAATAAATATTTCTTACTATTATTAATGTTATGCGCAGCGAGTTTCTATATGGTGAAGTGAAGCATTGCGATCAGAGCGCCTCGGTGATGTGCAGTAAATGCTGCTCCATCTTTGCAAACCCTGAGAGTTTGAGTCACTTACAACATGCATTTGAAAAAAGAAACACATGCCAAACATCTTTCAAAAACTTAAAATGAGAAGCATTTACAAACTTGTCCAAAAAAGATAACATTTAATGACATGTTTTTACTCCAAACTCACTTCATAAAGTCAATGGAATGTTTGAAATAACTTCCTTTTGTGATCTGCTGTGGCTTCACGTCACAGAATGCGCCAGAAATTATATTTTATAGTATTCCTTATAGTGATAAAGGCTTTGTCGATTATCATTGCATTATAAATATACTTTATTCTTATGAAATACCTGAGAAGTTTAGAAGAACACAGATAAACCATATATCATCGCAATCATGTGTTTATTGTCTTTGTTTCATCAGTCAGCATGTCTCTATGTGCGTTTTATTCTGCTTCAGTGATAGCTGGATGCCTGGATTTCCTGGAACGTCATAAGTTTTATGACTTCTATGAGTCTCACTTGTGGACTTTCTGCGCGAGGGAGCCCTCCGGATATGAGTATGAATGAAACAGTGTACTCACTAATGCTCAGTACAACCTATTTTGGGCAAAAATAGAAAAATTAATACTTTTCTCTAAAGAAAGTTGAAGTAAACATGCAAATCCGCAAGTTTTTCTCCA
Source organism: Chanodichthys erythropterus (assembly GCF_024489055.1). Lineage (NCBI taxonomy): Eukaryota > Metazoa > Chordata > Actinopteri > Cypriniformes > Xenocyprididae > Chanodichthys > Chanodichthys erythropterus. The sequence goes on along the minus strand of NC_090236.1, from coordinate 27,692,751 downwards.
GTGTAGAGAAGTGTACAGGACTTTTTTTCCTTAGCTGATGCGATTTCTTGACAAAAATTAATAAATTACCATCACAGATTTTTATCATAATGATTTCATATTTTATAATAAAACTTTAGAACTTTCAAATGATTTACAGGAAGATGAAGCTGTATTTTCAAGTGCTCAACCAAAACGGATTGATGATGTTTGGATTGTGATAAGTGATATTGGGCTATATAAACAAAACTGACTTCATGTTAAACAAGTGCTGTTATGTTCTGCAGTTTGCCATTTCTGGCAAATAGAGAAAATGTTTGTCTGAAAACATTTCTAGTTAAGGTTTGTATTTTGTGTGCCATGTATAGAACATTAATGTTCTTTGTCAATCACATGCCTGTTTAAGTGATGGTCTGCACTACTTGAGGTTGTTTTCAGAGATAACACGCTTTATTCTTGTGCTACAATTGTGTGGCCTGTGCTACAAATAGTGATCGACCGATATTGATTTTTTATAACCGATACCGATTATTTGCATGTTTATGTACCCGATAATCGATATGCAGAACCGATATTTATTTACTGTTATACTTCTGTTTTTGACAATTATTACAACACAAATGAGCTGAACAAACCATTTTATTTATAACAATCACTCCCTCCTCGCATACAAAAACTTTACTGAATAATATTAGCTGGAATATATAACATTGTCAGGAAAGTAACAAACAAAACAGCATACATCATTGCATTTTCCAACTAGTGTTATTAATTATTATGTTTTGTCGGTCTAGATCATGAAATGCTTTCTGACAAAGTGCTGTAACTTATCTATGCATTTACACAAAACTATAAATTGGGCTACTCAACCGCGATCGCGTGTGGAGATACTAAATAATTTCCACAGAGCTGCATTTATTTAGATTTGTATTAACTAAATAATGGTTATGTAGTAAATCAAATGATTATATAATCTAATAAAGTTAAACAGCACTTGTCAGTTGGCATTTTATGATCTAAATTTAATCGAACGTTAAATCATGAAATGCCAACTGACAAAGTGCTGTTTGACTAACTTAATCAACCGCGATCGCGCATGGAGATAATAAATAATTAATTTCCACAAAGCGGTAGGCTATATTTATGTGTATTAGCGAAATAATTGTTATGTAGTAAATGATAATATAATCTAGGGTGTTTAAACAAGATAATCTTGTCAAAAGTTTCATTCAGTGGCCGTGCTTAAGCCTCATGATCAGTTGCTAAGCAATATGAACGAACTTTTTCTTCTAGACTAATGGTGAGCAAATACAACAGATAGAGAATTAAATTCAGCGCTTTTATTTTCAACATGCACTCATTCACGTCTGTTTTATTTAATTCATGTAAAGTTACGTCTTTATTGGGGCAGGACATGACGAATTACACTACGTGACTCAATGAGTTCGTCTCAATTGTTTAGAAACAAGCTGCATAAATTAACTATATCAGGAATTTATGTCTCAGATCTCATTTGTGCATATCTGTTATGTTAAATAAAGTTGATTAATTAAAGCAAACCAAGTAGAACATATACTTTACCTGTGCGCTGAGTTGTTGTTGACTGATCTCCTCAGACGGAGGAAGTCTCAAAATGGCCACAAGATGGCGCCGTAAATCGGCGAATCCGATATTACAAAACCGATACCCGATTATGGAAAAATGCTTAAATATCGGGAAAAATATTGGTAAACCGATACATCGGTCGATCACTAGCTACAAAACTTTCAACCTTGTTAGCACCTTGTTAGTGTCATGTGCAAAAGGAATTAACATACAGCCCTGTATTTATATTAGATCAGCTAATACCACAATAATAAATCTACAGTACCTGTTTTTTAGTACATGTCAAGATTTTCTCAAAAAATATTTATTTTGAAGAATATGGGTGGGTAACCAAACGGGTGGGTAACCAAACAGTTGGGCCCCACTGACTTGGATAGTATGGAAGGGGAAAAAAGAGGAATTCAATAGGCCCATCAACTCTTTGGTGTTCAGAAAAGGAAAGAAAAAGAAAAGAAAGCAGAGGAAAGAAATTCATACAGGTTTGGAACAACTTGATGATGACTAAATGATGACAATTTTCATTTTTGGGTGAACTATCCCTTTAAGGTCTTGCTAAAGTTGCTCACCCTTATGCCTCAGTTGTATTCTGGTCCCAAGATATGGCTCTACTTCCTTCTTTAATGAAAATTTAAGAGCTTTTTCACCTGTTTCATTGCCAACTAGGCACAAAAACATCTCAACAAGTCACTAACCCTAGGTATGAGCAATGAGTTTCCATTATAGCCAAAACACACAAGTATTTTGTCCATGCGCTGCTCCAGAAGGAAGGAGGGGCTGCTAGAAGCCAGGAAACACCTGCTCTAAAACACATTGATGGGTCAGCCATGACACTTCATACATCTGCTTTATTTTCTCTTGCTGGTCTTGGAGGATCTCTGCAAAGAGTGAATTAGCAAATTTCCACAGATGTCATGTCTCACAGCCATTCATCTTCTGTAGACCGGGCAGTCATTACCTTACTTCTGCCGTCTGATGAATATGCCATGGGCACACTGCATAATCCAAATATTATTGCACCAACCAGGAACGCTTAGTCCAGATGCTACAAATGTGAGTAATGAGGCACGGTTCTCTCATATGTCTTGCGTCTGATCCACAGCTGAGGTTCAGTTAAAGGCGGCGTCTGTTTTGCTAACCTCAGCAATATGATTAGCCCTGCTCATGCTTCATAAACTTTCATAAATAAAACACAGGTGCAACTCAAAACATCATGAGACTTCAGGCAGTCTTTCAGGAGGACGACGCCTTTATGGCGATCACCTTAAACTAATCTGCCTGTAATGCAACGACTGAGAAGCTGGTAGGTGTAATTAGCAGATAATCGTCTCTTGTGGTCGAGATGAGCGGATTGTGTGGAAGGGAGAGTGTGAGACCAGGCTGGGTGTGCGTGACAGCTGCATTTGCTCCAGATCATCTGACTCCTGAGATGGAGCCCCAGCGTCTCTTCCGTGCTACAGCTGGGGTGACACAAGACAAGAACGGCCATAAATTGGCCCAGCATCTATGTTAATGCGTCAAAAACACATACTTACATACTGTAAACAAAATAATCCAGTTGAAAAATTGTTCTAGAATGTGGGAAAGTGGAGTCTTTAGTCTAGTCTGCATCTGGAATGGGCCAGACATACAGTGTAAACAAAGATGCTGAACAGGATGTCCTGTACTAAGATGCTCCATTAAGAGCTATTTTGCACCCTAAAAATGAATAAAACATCTGAGAGTCAGTGATCCAACAGCCCCAGCTGTATTTGCAAAGAGCTGCTCTGGATGGGGTACATTCTGGTATTCTATACTGTGGCCATTTAATGAGATAATGTCAGATAGAGATAATGTCAGATACCATGTGCAGCACTTATGATTAAAGCATTTCTTTCATTAGCACCTCTAATTATCACTGCAAACCAAACCAGGAATGGTGACAGAAGAAGGGCTGTGCTGATAGTGGCTGTGCTAAAATAGTAAGCAGGATGACGCTGACAAAATCATGGGTACCACTGATGAAGTACATCTGTTTTTCCCCCAATAACAAATACAACAATTTGAGTAAAAAGTTTAATTTAAAAATTTCAATTCCAGTTAAAATTTCAGTTTTAAAGTTTGTTTATTTTTAAAGTTGAGTTTAGTTATTTTAGCTTCATTTCAATCAATGAAAACAATTTTTAATAGTTTTATAGTTTCAGTTTTAGTTAACAACAACAACACCGGATCTTATGAGAAAATGTACCTATTTTTCAACTTGGTGATTTCACATGAATTCATACAATTTTACCACAAATTTGCTGAAAAGTAAAACAGTTATGAATTGGTGTAAGATGTGAGCAGATTTAAGCCTACAGTATGTGAAATGTTTTGTGAGTGCACTCGAAAAACCCCATCATATTATTCTTATTTTAATTCAGGCATAATTGTGTGACAGTCTCTCAGACGGACTGCAAAAGAGTAAAAGCTTCATGTCCCTGTTGAAGGCAGATGGCTGTTAATAAATTTTCTTCTGGGGTTCTCTGAGGAGATCTCGGGTGCCTAAGTATTCACTGATACTTTAATTCTGATGGAGCTATAAACCGTTCTATTCCTGGAAAGCACTTCCCTGATTTTATGAGAGACATATGTCTTCATCACAGGACTCATTACTGTCAAGTCTCTGTGTAAAGCTTCTTTTACCTAATGAGCATATATCATCATCTAAAACATTTAGCCATTATCAAATACAGCAAGTATATTTAATCAGGTTGTTGCTCTTTTAAAGAAAGTTGTGTCCTCATTCTCAGACTGAACAGAAGCTGTGATAAAAAAAAATGAAAATAAAAAAAATTGTTCATGTAAGGTTGTGCTGTGTGATGGATGATTTTTAAAAATGGGCTTGGGTGGGTTTCCCTTGGTTGCTGTGTGCTGAGGGTCCTAATGAAGTGAGGAAAACAATCATATAAATGGCAGCATATGTGAGCCACAGCACCTTCACACAGGGGCTGCGATGTGGAGCCGGTGTTATGTTTTATTATGAGACCTGACACTGCTGGAATGTGTGCCCAACAGCTCTCTGAAGCTGACGATATTGGGCGGGGCTTCTTTTTAAAAGCTTGTCTACATGTGGAACAACCATTTTTTAACTAAAACCAAATCTGAAAAGGCTGGTATTTATGGTTTCTTTGTTAATACCGGCTATTTAGGTCTGTTTTTATAACTTTCTTTTATTGGGTGTTTCAAAAACAAATTTATATGTTGATAGGCTACTTAGTACTTTACATATGGTTCTTCTCCAAAGCCATTCATGGTAAACTACTTGCAGGGAACTTGGGGTTAAAGGGATATTTTACCTGCCATCATTTACTCACCCTTGTGTCTTCCAAATCTGTATGATTTACGTTGCATTGCTTCCAGGTTCTGTCTGAACGCCAGCTCAGTATTGGCTGGCTCCTGTACTGAGCCTCCAGTACTGAGCCAGCGTTTAGGGCTGGATGATTAATCAAAGTAATCGAAACTGAAATTCAGAACCTTTAACCGACGTAATTTTCCCATGTCGGTTATTTCATTTTTTTAATCCTGTTAATACTTCCCACTTAAAAACATACTACTGCGTGTGTATCCCCGTGACTTTGCCCTGTCCAGTCAACACGCAGGTGAACACAGAGTCAACACACAGAGAGCGGTGCATGAGCGGTGAGCCTTGCATCTTCACTAAACTTTGTCAGTTGTATGTTTTAAGGTTTGCCAGGTTGGACATTCAAGCGATTTAGACGATCAGATGTGTATTATTATATAAAGCTACATTGCTCGCGCAGCTGCATTGTGGCACAAGAACACTCATTCAGACAGCAGCTGCACAAAACATGAAGATCGTGCGCACTGAGAGGAGCAGAAACTAGTTGTCAGTGCTGTCCTGTGATTTATCACTTAAGTAGCTTAGAAACTCAAAAGTTATTATAGCATATATTTTTCTACTTTTGAAATAACTGTTTACAACCCACCGCTTCACAATTAATAGAGAGACGGTATGACTAATTCACACACGCAATCGCTCTCACGTACTGGTACTGTGCTAATTTATCAACGAGCAGAAATCTGTAAGAAATGTTACAAACCATAGATAAAATAAATGCTGAAAGTGAGCTGTTATGTCAGATCACCTTTCAATAGGAAAAAATATCCCACCTTTAATAGTCAAGCATATTTACAGAACAAACCTTGTAAGTGAACTATGAAGGCAAAAAAACAAAAAACAAAAAAACAACACAACAACAACCCAGAAACAAAATAATCATTCATTAAATCACAATCACAATCAAGGTAAAATGTTCAATTAATCGAGGTTTTGATTTTAGGTCATAATCATCTAGGGCTGGGCGATATATCGAATGCTTTTGTCACGCGAATTTCGTCAGTAAAGCCGGTTCCCTGATTACCGCTAAATCGCCATCACCTGCTTTCAAATGGAGCGGCATTTAATAGCCGTAGTTCACTGATAAGCCACGCAATATCGCGTTCAATATCGATATGAATTGCCGTCGATATTGAACGTGATATTGCGTGGCTTGTCAGTGAACTACGGCTTTACTGACGAAATGCGCGTGACAAAAGCATTCGATATATCGCCCAGCCCTATAATCATCCAGCACTACGCTTGAACGTAAACAGCTCTGCAATGTAAATAGCATATGAGAATGACAGGGGAAAGATGAATTTGTTCATTAAAGTCATTATTTTTGTTTTGTTTTTTTGTGCACAAAATGCATTCCCGTTACTTCATAATAATAAGGTTGAACCACTGTAGTCACGTTGACTATTTTATCAATGTTTTTACTATTTTTCTGGACCTTGAATGACTGTAATTTCATTGCTTTCAATGTAGGATAAAAAAAAAAACCTCTCGGATTTCATCAAAATATCTTAATTTGTGTTCCGTAAATGAACGAAGGTCTTACGGGTGTGTAACGATATGAGGGTGAGTAATTAATGACAGAAATTTCATTTTTTGGTGAACCAACCCTTTAAGCTCCTTAATTTCACATAAGACAGCAACCTTATAGCAGGTATAGCAGCATGGATTTTATCAGTTCAGTGTCATTGCACATGCTGCAAAACATCCATTTGAGACTGAAGTACTCAAAATACTATTGGCTGAAAGAAAAATGGGGAATACTAACCTCTGGCAGACCAATTTGGTCCGTTAGCTCCACCATTAATGAAACTACATAATGAAAGGCGAAATGTTTGTAATCTATTCTTAGTTTTGTCTTGGTGCATGTGATCCTCAGATCAGGTCTGGAGAGCCGAGGTCGTGCCATGAAGGAGAGAGCAAACAGGCTTCACACATCCATCCTCAGCTGTCTGACAGAGACAGGGTGGCTCCACTTCCCTAACGTCACAAGCCACTCTTGGAGAAGACAGCTCAGTTTTAAAGTGCACTTTGTAACAGAGAAGTGTGGTTTGCCTTCAGTAAATCCTAGCACTGTCACTGCTCAAACCTCAAAGTCATAAGAAGTATTGGCAGAGCTTCAATTAATGTCGTTACAATTTTGCATGGTTAGATAGAGCAGCCTCACATGATCGGTGGGGGGAAAGCAACTTTGAATAATCTTCAAGTACTTTCTGCTTTATTTTTGCAATCCCACACATAAGCAACCATTTAATGGATTAGTGGCGATGAAACAGAAAGTGATTTTGCCTCACGTCAGCTGCGTCTGGACCAAAAAGCTGCGCTTGAACACACAGCACAGACTACAGCCAACTGCAAACTAGCACATGCGTTCTGTGCCTGTGTATAAGAAAATTAACTGTCTATATCAGCATGTATCAATAGTCTATATTCGTCATTCAAAAAGAGAAAGGATATACGAGATATACGTAGATAAATGAAACAAAGTAGTGCTTGCTTACCATTTTGAATATTAGTTATGTTGATAACGTTCTTCATTTTAAGCGGCTCATGTTGTTTTGAAATTATTGGCATTTTGGAATGCTCAGTTAACATAACTTTAGATCAGCCTTCTGTCTGTGCCATATTGACTTACTTGCTCTCTTTCATCACTTTCATTTTAATTCTCTTTAATTCTCATCACTTTCGCTTTAATTCTCGTTCACTGACTCGTTTGCTAAACTGAACATTCAATCAGAGTTCCCACTCTCACCGATGGCCCCAATGCCGATTCAACATCTTTATAGAAATAAAAAACATTTAATTCAGTTAGATAATGGTCGCTTCAATTCAATCAAGCTCTTCCAACGCAAGCTGCAGAGTTGTACGTAGTGCAGCAAGAATCACAGTTCATTGATCATGTGATGAGAGTAAGTGACGAGATGACTGACAAGACCATGGCGTAGGATTCGTTGTGCAACAGAGTCTGACAAATGTCTTGTAGAATGCACGCTCTGCACCGCCGCTCCCTATTCACAGAGTACATGCGACTGCGAGCGCGCATTCAAATACATTTTCAATACCCCGCATTATGAAAGCGGCTCACTGACACATGCAGATATCTCCCAATATGAAAGCTCTCTTAGGCTGGGCTGTGTAGTTGTAACCATCTCTTAGCTCTGTATCATCCTTGAAGAAAAATTTGGTCTCTATTTGCACTTTGAATATTGAGAGTACTTTGATTATGGTTGCACTTATTGTTTGCACTTAAGACTAAGAGAAAACCGTGTTATTCATTTTTATTTACTGTTTTTATTTCTATGATCAATTTGTGGAAAGGAGTTCAGTTAGGAGGTCAAAAGTTGTAGAAGCATAAATCATGAAGAGTAAGGTCTGAAGAGACTGAAATCATACAGGAGAGAAGCCAGTCAGTTGAGTTTGTGGCAAAACCTTTTACAGTGCTTGAGTATTGTTGTCTTTTCCTTCATATGATAATTCATACTCAGAAATTAGAACTGAAATGAAATTCACTACAATGAACACTGCTACTTGTTGGAAACATAGCTTGTTAATGCAAAAGCTATTTGTTTTGAAAACAGCTGAGCTACTGTCATGCAACTAAAAATGTAGTCAAGCTAGTAATGTTGCTACTTTTAGTTAGTAATTTCCCAACAATGAGGAAGACTCAAAAATAGTGAGGGGGGCGGTCAAAGCTGGAGGAGGGGGTCAGTCTACACTATCTGGCTGAGAGCATCTGGAGTTGGAGTCACTCAGAGAACTATATTTTTGTTCTGGAGTTGATTTAGAGAGAGGGGAAATGAGGCAGAACATGACGTGCACTCTCTGCAAACTGAGATTTATTAGTCTGACGCCCCACCCCTAACACCTCTGTTACGTGCATGCTCTTGATCAATTAAAAACAAAAAGCAGTAATTAATGCAATAATGGGGGTAAAGTCAAAATAGTCAGACAAATAAACGGGCGTGTGTCATGTGTCATTTTCGATGCAACAAAAATAATGCTAATTGGCCTTAGCAATGGTTACATAAAACCATTAAATGCAAAAACAATGTAGTCCGCCAACTATGTTTCAGGGAAAAATATTACCATTGCTATTCCACAAAACCCACGGGGCCACACGGAGACGTGCCTTAGGCACATCACTGCGGGCTGCTCGTCCTCGACTCAATCAGAAATGACAGACATAGTCTTAGTCTCCAACCACATGCTTATGTTTTCACTCAAGCTTCACAATCCTTAAACTGGGTTTACTCCCATTATGCATGATTGCACAATATATTACACAGAGCAGAGACCTCGGGACTTACTTTGTTAAAAAACACGGACTGAGGTCTAGACAGGTCTGAGTGAAAACACCTGGATTTTTATTCTAAGAAATGGCTCTACGACATGTGAAATACCGGTCTTTCAGAGAAGTTTGGTCTTTTAGCTGGCACTTTTTTCACATGATCCATGTTCTCTATATGATCAACAAAAGTGTCCCTACCCAACAAGAAAATTTAGCATTGCTGCAAACCTAAGTCTAAAGCAGTGTGAGGAACACAACTTCACATCTGGTTTATCAAAGCCACCAGCCATAAATTATGACAAATGATTCACATATTGCAATAAAATAATGCCATTAAAGGCACAATATGTAAGATTTTTGGATTAAAATATCCAAAAACCACTAGAACAATGTTATTTATTTTGTTGACTTGTGTACTTTCACTATCCCAAATGTTAGCAAGAATGTTTAAATCCTGAGAAATAAGCAATTTTAACCAGGACACGGACATGGCGTCGCCTATCAATGACATCATACCCGCGTTACCCTCGGTTTCCGTTTTTATTTTTAAACACCAAAGACGCTTTAATGTATTATGCGTTTTATTAGACAGGTGAGCAACTGTTTGGATCGATACATTCATTGACAGTAACGTTAATAATTTCATCCATGAACATGATTTCTGCCCGAGTCGAGTCCCGGCTGAAGACGTGAAGACAACACCTCCCATGATTCAGAGAAATCAAGGCATCATGAAGTTACGCCTTTGTTTTGAATAAGCGACCTCTAGCAGCGAAAATTTACATAATGTGCCCTTAAAACTTTTCCTAGCCTGATAATTATGTCATTACCTGACATTCACTCTTTTGATGAGACTCATTTGACCAGGGATTAACTGATGATTATGGACTTCCACAGCGTAAAAATAAAAACAGTTATAGAGAGATGAAATTTAAAATAGTCACATTGTGAGATGCAATGGTATTTTTTATACTCTGAAGCTTTTGTAGACAAAAGCAGAGGAAATGGAGTGTGTGATAAATCATAAAAAATTAAAGTAGAATCTGCCTGATATTGCAGGATATGAAAGCCAGTAAGAGGATCCTTTCGCTTAAATACTTGCTGACCACATAATGAAGATTCCACACATCGACTGACTCATGCAAAAAATGCTGAGGAAAGATATTTCCACTTTGAATCACACATTTCAAATATATAAATAATAAAACATGTCAGCAGGCCTGAGGTCTTTCCTCATCATTACAAAAATGACAACACAGTCTGCCTATACATTCGATGTCTATCTATCCATCTTTATCTATCAATTTATAACTCTAACTCCATCCATCTGTATATATACACATGTTCAGAGGTAGTGTGCACAAATATCAGTCTGAATTTGATTTAGTTCTTTGTCTGGATCTTTTCTTTTAAAAGGGAACAACACTAAGAGGGAGTGGTGACAGTATTTTCTCATAAAGAGAAATAATCCAAAGAATAAAATGCTGGGAGGTTTCCTGGGTCAGTCTTACCTCACTCCTTAAGAATGTCCCATGAGACTGAGGCCAGATTGTGAGGTTGTTATACCGCCGCAGTAAGTGTGACTCATGTATGTTTCTGAGCAATGGTCTACACTAAAGTGGACCACGCAGAAGTTTCTACAAAGCTGCCTTAATTTACAGGTTATGGCTGCAATTCAACGTCTTCAAAGAATTTCTCTTTTCTTTTGACTGGAATACGCTTCCTGGAGCAAGAGCAATAGACTGTATCATTACTGCCATGTTTCAGTTTACTCAGTGGCATGTAAAAGGCCCCCTGTCAGAAATGTTACACTCACCAACTTATAAAACAGAAAAAAAAGAGGAAAAACTCAGTCCAAGCAGACACACAGGTGGTTAGTATAGTGCCTTTGGGGCTCAGTGGTTCAGAGGTAATAGCTACACTTTCTCCAGGCATTACGTTTGCAGAACTCCAGTAAAAAAAAAAAAAAGTACCACATACTTCTGAATTACATTAGGCAGGAAAACAAACAAGCACCATCTGTCAACAATCACATGGGTTTAGTTTTAGCTACCTGCTACTTGGATTCATTACCTGTTTATTTTGAGTCCAGCTCTTGCACAGCGCAGCTCATGCAGTCCAGAGAGGATTCATACCTGTGGAATAAAGAGCACAAAACTGAATAAGTTCAAAAGGTTTTTGTTAATGTTCAACCTAACATTGACATTTTCACAAGAGAAAGAAAGTCTTTTTTTTTTTTTAAATAAAAGACAGACATGCTGTGCACCACTTTCTACTCCCCTGACTGTCTGCTCCATTTTGGGAGAATAATCAAATGGTATATTTAAGACTTTGTGAAGACTACTTTTCCCTTGAAAATGACTAATTCAACCCACAATGCAGCGCTACATGACACCATGAAACAGCAAAGCGCACAAACCACTCTACTGCATTAGTCTTAGTCTTAAGTGAATCACTGGAACCAGTTTGCAATATAATCACTGGACTAGTGGCCTACTTAACCCAGAAATTTTCTAACATCATGGAAAAACCATTTAAATGCGTTCCTGTGTTGGCGTTCCATTTAAATCTTTCAATCTGCCATCCTTTCCTATTCAGCAAATAATGAGATTCCAAACGGCTATGTAATTAAAAATCAATTTCAGATGCTATCAGCCGAGGAGCCGAAAACGTTGAGCAATGTTGGATTGGTTCAACTGCGGTTTTGCCGTGACCAGTTCCATCATTACACAGCTTCACTCGCTGTAACACTGAAGGATATATCACTTCACAAAATGATTCATCACATCATTACGACACACGTCACATGAAATCGCAATTGCTGATTCATTCTTTCTCCGAACCCAGACTGGGTGGATGTGTTTATAAAAATAGGCTAAAAAGAAATAATCAGTGGTGTTTGGAAGACCTCTTTCCATATTTCAGAACTCAACAGAGTGACATATAAGCACTTGCTTATGCCACACTGATATATTTAGCTGTTTGCGTATACTGACTTCTCAAACTTAGTAAGTTTCGATGTGAGTAAGTTTCAATGCACGTACATATGCAGAAACCACAAAGGCCACAGCTCGCTCCCTGAAACAATGCCACAAAAAGGGGAAAGAAAAAAGAAAAATCATGATTGAGTAGGTGCAAACTTCTGTGGACCAACCATGATATATTTTTCTTGTCAATTTTTCAGACTTCCATCTTTCCCTAAATGTTTAACAAAAGGAAATCAACAAAATGAAGATATTTTTGCATTGTGGCATTAATTTCATTCAAATTAAACACATTTCAACACAATTTTCATTAATATGTCCAGTAAAGTAAAAACAAAACAAATACATTGGTAATACATTGTTTATTTAAATCCACCTAAATTATGGCTGTAAAAGAATTTCAATTATTAATTATGATTACTTTAACATTTTCATTTTTTTTTACTTAATAGACATGAGAATTGAGTGGGTTTACATGTGCTTGTCATGAAAATGATGTCAACACTATGGTCTATTTTTATGATCTGAAAGTAGGCTTAAATCTTTTAAAGCAAAATATAATTTCTTTGATTTGAGGGTGAAATATAATCCCAACATGTTTTTGGCAGTTTTCATAAGATTCATCCAAATGTTTACTAAAGTTTGAGATAAACAATCTATCGGAGCAGCTACTGAACTTGTAACCTCAGAGAGGTTGGGGCTATTTCAGGTCTGTATTTTTGGAAACCTTCAGATGAGCTCAGTGTTGACCTGACCTCAAGGTAAAGATGCAAATATAACCCTTTCCCATTTTAAACACTGTGTGATAGGACCTAGTTTGGCAGATACATTTGATATAATAGCTAACAGTAACACTAGCAAACATAAATAAATAAAAATATCAAAACAACAAAGAAAAGCAAATGCTGAAGCAAATGCAGAGGTAATTTTTTCCAATGCCATGGATGACTCACACAGGTCAATGTCATCGTAACATTTAGAGACTCAATCAACTGTTATAATAAAATAATAAAAAAAAAAGGATTAAAAGTCCCAATCCTTTTTACACCCTTCAAAACAAGCTCTTACAGGAAAGTTCCTTTAACGTCCGGAAAGAATGGTTACAAAACAATTACAATTTACAGCCATTAGTGACCCACCCAGGGAGGAACCATATGACGACTGACTGTATCATTCATTTTAAAGACTGGGTGTGAATCCATAACAAACTCTGCATATTTAGATGTCTGAAGTGAAATAGGCCATTGGTTATTGCAGCATCAAACACAGAATAAGTCATGGACTATTTTTATATTGCATTTATATTGCATATTTTTAAGTTTGTCTGCACACTCTTTTTGACAAATGTATAGACCCATGATGTTTCAGTGATTTTTTTTTGCCCATGACCTTTCCAATCCTTTGTGATTACTGGATAAGGATTTTTCATTTTAGAGAGATTACTAACCTGGGCTGTTTTCTATTTGTACGTGAGGCACAATCTTTTGAATTAACATACTTAAAATGATGATATGTTGTGGTTTACAAACAGAACAAGGGCAGAAATTTACATGACTTTAAGATTTTACTCTTTTTCAATATATTTTAAATATATATGTATATATATTTATTTAAAAATTATATATATATATATATCTATAAATATATAAATGCAGAAATTCAGAGCACAGATGTTTTTCGAATCTCCTTTGTGTCTCACATAAGAATAATAAAGGGTTTAGAATGACAAAGAAAAATTATGAAAAAGCATTTTAAAATGTCTACTATAATGATACAATAGGTCAGCCTTACACACTTAAAGCTTCTTTTTATCTTTTTACTTATTCAAAACGTCAGGCTTCACATTACAAACCACAGTGAATTCAAGTTCTCCACCGTTACTTTGTTCTCCTCTCATCACATCCAAATCTCATCCTCAAACATTCAGCCAAAAGAATATCTCTGTTGTTTCATGCTGATTCTTTGGTGTAGGATGAAATGTAGAGAGAATACATACCTTGCCTTGTCAAATGATTGTGACAGGCGCTTGATGTATTTACCAAAGCCTTTCCGACCAAAGCTTCAACTGGGAATCTCCCAACTTAGAGTAACCCAACATCTTTACCTGGCTCTCAATTGTCCCCTATGCCCCTAGATGTGTTTCTATCTATTCATCTCTTCAATGCAGCTCCTCCATTCTGCTCCAGTTAGTCCACACCTGTGACGGGATGCAACATCTGTGCAATCAAACTTCCTCTACTCTTAACTAAAACATAAGCCTCCCAAAAAATCCCTCCCTACTGTGCCAAAACAAGACCTTTAGGGAGAGAGCAGAGAAAGAGTGAAGGAGGGGTGTTTGGAAGTACATTACCGTCCATGCTCTCTGCTCGTTTTGCCCATCCAGCTGCAAGAGCGTTTGTAGCCATGGAAACTACTTAAACGCAGCCTGAAGGAAGTGTGTCATTGTGTTTTAGTAATGCACCAGAATAAATAGGGTGAAAATAAGAACACAAGCAGCTAAATACTAATCAGTTTTGGCCACATGTAGCCCAAAGGTCTTTTGAATAATGCACTGTCATTTGCGCAAAAGCTCTAGGCTTTGATAGTGCAAGACATAAGGTAAAAAACACAGCCTTATATATGAAATCAGGCATGTTTTGCATACTTACTTTCCCCTCATCAACAGCCCAGCATTGATATTACAGTCATGTCTACATGTTGCAACCTTCGCTATGTTACAGTGTGTTCCTTACCCGGGACCCCACCCATAATCAGGGTGTTTTCCAAGGAACAATCATTAAGATCTTTCCAAAAAAGAAGCCTGAGCACAAAGTTTATTGCAGAGCAGACAAACAAAGTGCTCAATAGCCTCACAGTAATGAGGTTGTATTTTGCTTTTACATTTCAAGAAAATACGGCATTGACTTTCACAGGAAATGCATCAGCATTCAACAGCAGTCCTCTGGGTATAGCTGATCCCTGATGAATTTTATAAATAGCTGTTTTGGGCAAAAATGTGAACTTCTCTTCCAAATAAAGCTAGATATGCATCAGAAAAAGTAGCCATGAGGCCTTAAGCATAAAGTCTTTCTTCCTAAATGTAAATCTTAATAAACAAAATATACAAATTAAAAATTTGTAGGGCCCTATGAAATCCATTTTATTTTTTCCCAAATTCCGTTTTTTCCATTTTAATTTTTCTGCATTCCTTTTTTTTTTTTTTTTTTTTTTAACTCCATTTTAATTGTTAAATTAAATTTTAGTAATCAAAAGGCATGTGTAAAATAAAAAAATAATAATTTGTTTTTTCAGAAATTCTGTGTTGTGTATTTTAATTTTCTGGCAATCAAATGAAGACATAAAACGTTAATTTAATTTATCTTTTGATCATAAAACGGAAGAAATGATTTCTTAAAAATAGACTGAATAATTTATTATTACTTTTATTATTATTATTATTATTATTATTATTAGTGTTAGTATTATTACATTCTACTCTACAATATTTGTCACAATTTCTTCAAGTAAAACAGAACTTTTATTTTGACGTATTGCCGCCAAGACCTTAGAGTTTGTGTGATGATAGTTTCTCTCAATTGAAACAGTAAAACACTCATGAAAGGGACTCTCAGGGCGGCTCTGGACATGAAGTTCACGCATTCGTGTCCTCGTAACGGAAGAGGCTGAAAACACTGTGAGCGTCAACGTGCTTTGGTGTGTGTATGTTAAATGAGACACGCTGAACATGCAGGATTCATATTTAAATAGTCTTTTTGCAGTTTAATATTCACAGACACTAGTCTATATCGCAATTTGATTTAAGTCTACTGACCTACTTATTTATTCATCAAAAATTTGACAAATTCCTTGACATTCTGCGTTATGCAGTAAATTCCAATTTTATGTCTGGATTCTGTGATTTCGTCTGCATTTTCTGCATCACAGAAACCATAGGGCCCTACATTTTTAATGTTTAACCTGATTATTACTTTTCCATGACATTCCAGCTTCTGAGACCTGGAATGTCAGAGCTAGGCTACAAGTGCTTATTATTTTTCTCATTTCACCTGTCTATGTCGCTCTCCTATAAGGTCCACAGGGGTGTCATTACTGCTTGTACATGCACCGGAATTGTGTGTACCAGCCTGCAAGGCAGAACAGATAACAGCCACCCTGAGCTCCATATCTACGCCCACGGACCACCTTAGCACGACCTCAGTCTGAGAGCTAACATCCACACTTATTCAGCAATCAATAAACCACAGCTGACTAGAAGCCATCATGGTAAGACCCATCAGTGTCTGAGGAAGGTATAGCATTCATAAACAACATCAGCAGCCGACACGGCCCGCATTTATTGAGCATGATGAAAGTTTTCATGCTGGTTTCTGTCCTCTCACTTTCCCCTAGAGACAGATTTGATTTATGATCTCTGTTCCCCCCACAGAGCGATGGAGCCATTAGGGTGGAGAAAGAGCAAACGAATGCATGGAGAGCACTTTTCCACTGACATGATGAGGAGGGGCGACTATTACGACCCCTGTCCATTCCACAGCTGCTGGAAGGCTCTAAACAACAACACTTTCACATGTCTTCACCTCTTTCCAGGTGGGCCAATCACACTGTATGGAGATGGACAGAAACAAGTCAACAAGGTGACAGAAAAGGTCATATTCTGCAAAAGGAACAAACAATATCCCAGTGTTATTTTAGTATCATTGTATTACTAACAATGTTTTCTTAATGCTGACATAGTTTTTATACATTTTTATTTTAGTTGACTAAATGAATATGAGAAATGTTGCCTTGGCAACAAGCTGAAAAAAATAAGCTTCAGTTTGTGTATATTTCTTTTATTTCAAGTAAATAAAGGGTGTATTAGTTTTAGTTAACTAACAACCCTGCAATCTCCTGCATGTGCTAAATAGCTCAGTATTCACCGGTCATTGTGTTTTATTGTGGTGGTAACGCTTAGAAAGAAAATAAACAAGGAAGAGGGGCGGCACCAGCAACCCTCTGGTATTACTATTCCATATGCTCGCTGTTCACATGGACTCACCCCAGTGCAGGTTTTTCTATAATATAAAAAGAAAGAAACATTTAATGGCACTCTATCAGTTCTCAAAGTCATTGTAAAGTTCAAATATCCCAATTTAGCATCCGAACCACAACAAGATCGTGCCAGAGGAGAATGATTCCCACTGTTAGAGGCAACGCCTTCCATAAAACATTTAACACAGCCTTATGAATAAAAAACTACAAGGTTCTCTGCCATTCAAGTCGAGCAATAAGAGAAGCATGTTACTAAAGCCACACAATAGCTTTGTTCTCTTTCCATTTGCCCTCCTTCCTTTCTAATTTTCCTGTGGAACTCTTGGCAGCGCTCCTGGCACTGGAAGAATGTCTTTGCCTCCATGGCCGAGTGGAGCACACAAAAGGGCGCAGTGTTAGAGTGGCGGACAGCGATTGGCCGCTCGACACATGGACATTTACTCATCCCGCTGCATTCCACACGCTACAGGCCTGTTCAATGACACCAGAGCTGCCCCGAGGAAACACATCTCGCTGTGAGTGTGAAGGAGCTCAGGCGATGGGCTCCGCTCCAGAAATGTGCATAATGTAGCGTTTATGAGAAAGACCTGTCGCTGGGAACCCAGCAAACAGGCCAGAAGCCCTTGTTTGGTATTGTTTTAGAGCTACACCAGGCTGAGGATTAGATTACTGTGGAAGTCACTGAAAGGAATACATTGAAATACAAGTCATTGAAAGGAATTTCTGAGTTTAAAAGCATAGTTTTGTCATTTGCATCAAACACGAGTTCATGGCATGGCCTTGTGGAAATGGCCACCCACCACACAGTGCATCTTGATTGCAGCATGAGGGATAATTCAGTGCTGAAACTACACTGACCAAAAAGAGATCTCCACTGTCTGACTGACGATCGAGTAAATCTGTGCCATCTCTAGTGACAAGATAAGACATACTGATTCCATTGTCATAATTATCTATTCTGGCTGAGATTTCTGTGCAAACATGCATAATAGGTATATTCTAAAACCTAGTGAGCAGTCTTCTACCAACGTCCTATCGGAGATAGAACCTCATACGTGACCAGTTTAGAGCATTCTTAATGGGCAGCAACTCTTTATGTCACACAAATAATGCAATGCACAAGATACTTAACTAGTTAAAGGGATAGTTCACCCAAAAATGAAAAATCTGTGATCACTTGCAAACCTGTAAAATATGGTTAACCAAACAGATGATGGACACTATTGACTTCCAAAGTATGGAAAAAATACTATGCAAGTCAACGGGGTCTATCAACTGTTTGGTTTAACATTCTTCAAAATAACTTCTTTTCGTGTTCAGCAGAAGAAAGAAATTCATACAGGTTTAAATTTTCATTTCAGTTTTCAGAATTTTAATTTTTGGTTTAACTAACCCTTTAAGTCTGACGTCACATGTCACTGTTTCCAGGTCCAACATTCTTTCAGACACCAAAAGCAAACTTTACCATTTACCATTTTTAAGGTAATAAAAAAATATAGTTTTGGGAGTCTCCTACAACAGGTTTACAGGCATGCAAGGTCAAAAAACACTTTAGTTTTCTCATAATAATACATTTAATATAACCTAATTTCTCAAAGTTTCTTAAAGCTGCAGTCCGTAACTTTTTTTGGTTAAAAATAATCCAATATCAATTTTTGACTAGCCAGTGTTCAAAACTATCTCATTATCTTAGCTCGATTCACAACGGTAAGCTTGTAATAATGTTTTATAATAAGAGCGACATGGTGGATTTCCGCAGGAAATTTGAGCATGCAGCAGTTCCTCTGTGCGTCATTACGTCATGTCCGTAAACAGAAAGGAAGGAGTTCAGGCTAATCGGTTTTATCACATGAGGATGCAGCTGGTAGTGGATCATTTATAGCCTGTTCTCACAGCAGCTGAAATAATTAAACTTATCATTTTGACAGCGGATTGTAATCTAGAAAGATCCAAATGACAATCATCAGTGACAACTGGAGATTCACCAGTAGTCAAAAAGCAAAAGACTTTGGAGTGGATAAAGAAATTGAAATCTACAGGTAATGCTAATATACACATAGTCATAGTAATGCTGATGTTGTTAACATTAATGATTTTAGAACAAAGTATAACAGTAATAATAATTTGCACAGTGTGGCATGATCCGAGCTAAGCGATGGTTAGATTTAATCATCATTGGCAGAGCGATTTATTGTAGGCCCAATGCTTTTTTCCTCAGTTGGTCAGAACAAAAGTGTGAGAAATGTTACTTACTTGTTCAGATGATATTTTCCAGTGAAAATTCTTATATTGGTAATACTTTCAAGACGTAGAATCTGTGATTCTGAAATACAGTATCCACACCGCGCTGATGAGCTGTGCCGAAGCACAACGCACGTACAGATAACTGTTTCACATGACTGCAATTGCAGGTTTCAAACAAGAGATGGCGACAAAGAGGAAAAATCGCGGACTGCAGCTTTAAACGACTTGTTCGAAGCAGTTCGAAGATTCAGCCTCTATAAACCCATCCTTTCCGTGAGCCAACTCTGATTGGTAAGATGGCCCAGTCTGTTGTGATTGGTCTACCACAGGGATGGACAACTCCGGTCCTGGAGGGCCAGTGTCCAGCAGAGTTTAGCTCCAACCCTAATCAAACACACATGAACCAGCTAATCAAGGTCTTTAGGATTAGTAGAAAGTTATAGGCAAGTGAGTTTTTATCAGGGATGGAGATAAACTCTGCAGGACACTGGCCCTCCAGGACCGGAGTTGTCCATCCCTGCTACCATGTACAGAAAACAAAATGGCCATTGCCATCACTGAATTACAGCTCCGGAGGCTTATCAATTCTCAAGAGATTGTATACAATGTATGGACAGAAAAGACGGCATCAGTTTTGCCTTACCAATTCGAGCCCAAGGCAAATCCAAAGATGAAAAGTCTGAAGTAGTCAATCAAACAGTAACTCAGTCGCAAGCACGACTGGAACAGGATGTTTCTCAGTGGTAAGTGTCAACTTAGTTTGTGGTATGTTATTATACGTGATAGCACCGTCATTATTACAGGTTGTGATTCACAACATAAGATTGGGATTGTACTGCTGTGGTATCACTGAAAAAAAAAAAAATTTTAACCACTGATTCTAAACAGCCTCATCATTTGGAAGGGAAAAAAAATAACAAATTTTCTTTCACAGCATAGGACACAGTGTCTTCTCAACATGTTGTTAACCACAAGAAAAATCTACAGTGTTTGAGGGCACGCATTAGGGCAAATGTGTTACCCAGTGACTTGTATCCGTCACAGAAATGGGATTCGAATTACTGACGAGTGACGACTCATTTAGGTGGTTCAGAGTAGATTCTTTCTTTTGAGAGAAGCTCCGGGTAAAAATTTCCCCCTCAAAAAGACCCTGCTCATGAGATAGTATTT
Source organism: Chanodichthys erythropterus (assembly GCF_024489055.1). NCBI lineage: Eukaryota > Metazoa > Chordata > Actinopteri > Cypriniformes > Xenocyprididae > Chanodichthys > Chanodichthys erythropterus. Next base: position 27,672,077 of record NC_090236.1, on the reverse strand, counting down.
TATAAAAGTTCAGGAACATTTGGGGGGTGGGACTTGGGTGCTGAACATGCTGATTGGTTGATTTCGTGCAGCATTTCGATTGGTTGACTCCTCACAGCATTTTACTTCAACCAGCATATTTAAAAGTCTGTTGCAGTGTGTGCAGCAAGAGTTGTTTGCTATTCGAATCAACAAAAAGTACAACAGATGGACCGACAACAAGATTCAGGCTTTATTAAGTTTTTATATACGGTGGACGAAATCCAGTGGGAACTGGAAAGTCGTGCACAGTCCTACGTCACCGGGATAATTGGCCTAATCTTTACGGTACTTTAGAGTGTGATGGAAAGACAGATAGCAGCAGGTCTGGGGGGAAAATGTTCCTGGGACAAATTGTTCCAGGTAATTTCAGTGTAAACATGGCTTTAGCAGGTAAGTATGCAATTTATTTATTTTTTGCTTAGCTTGCCTCAGTGCATTCTGAGATTGCCATATATATTGATGAAGGATACATGCAATGCTGCTTTAAAATTTGGTCAAAAGTTATTTTAGGAGGCCTACTTTTGGCACAGCCTTCGCGTCAGGTGTGCGTCCATGATGCCTTGGTTTTGCAGCGGAGCTAAAATAATTAGATGTGTCAGCAACTTAATAACTAGCCAAAAGGTTCCCAAGAGACAGGAGCTTAGCCTTGTACTGATTTGTACATAACAGTAATCAAGCTAGTAATCTAGACAGACTGTCATTAGTCATAAAATTCTGCAGCACCAAATAGATGTCCATCATTCACCAGCTCAGATTATATCTATTACAGTTCATGAAAGCCTTCTCTCAGTATGACATACTCACCTCCTCATTAGCTGCATTTAAACCTGAGGCACGTGCTTTTGCATTTCAGGTTCCTCATGCCTTATGAGCATCCTGCATTACCTCAAAAGGCTCATGTGAATCACAGGAAAACCGCTCTCTACTTATAGATATTCGATGGGTTAGAACAGATAAGCAGTTACTATGGCAATGCCTGAGTTTTAAATAAGTTGCAGGGAGCAGTTTTCAGATTTTTCCCTCACCTGCCATGCAATCTGAATGCTTACAGTGAAAGTCTGCACTCACTTTCCAAACCACATCTGATTGAATAGATAAGGCCTGATATGAGTTATGAGCGGGAGTTTCCACATCCTGCAAAAGCAGCTGAGGAATGCGTGTGTGCCAAAAATCTTAAGTGAGTACATTCTAAATAAAAAAAGGTCATAATTAATTAATAGATTACATTGTTGTAACACAGCCTGACACTTGGATAATGCCACTGCAAGAGTCCAGGCAGGCAACAACAACAAAAAAAAACACTTATGGACTACTATGAAATGTTGTGTTTACTTCTGTATTATGTGGTTACTATCAGGGGTTACTTCACTGTTATCACACAATGTGTGTAATACATGATTCATTGACGATCACACTGAACTGTGCATTTTCTCAAGCAGGCCTTTCAGCCTCCCTTGCAGAGGCCAAAATGATGGAAAAACTCCAATCTAAACACTCTGCCCTCTGACCAACCAGTACACAAACTTAACCAGCATTTTCCCTCTTCTGCATGGCGCCACATGCATCTGTGAAAAGATATAAGTCTATAAAGAACTGTGGGAAAAGGACCTTGACCCTCAGAAACGCTCCCTCTACACCAGGGAATACATTCCCAAATCCCCGTCTGCCACGTTCTACCTACATTCCACACTACAAATTGCCAGATCTCAACTGAAACTGCAATAATGTTAGAGCTTTTCTAAGATCTGTTGTTATGGTTTCCGAAAGATTTTGATCATAACCCCACAATTCCACCGGGCATCACCAGAAAGCTGTCACATCTTATTCTGCAAGCCTCAGATCTCAAATAGCAGCGAGTTTGTGCCATACACACACTCGAGCCACGAGCCGCTAGTTTTATTCAGGGCACAGACAGCAGTGTTTTGTCTGTGCTGTATGGAAATAACAGCAAAAGGAGCAGGGCCTCACACAGCTAGAGCTTTTTTTGCATCTAAATTGAACTATATTCAGAATCAGAAGCCTTCTTGGGAAGCTGTCCCCCGAAGGAACACTTGTTTCCTGAATAATATCTCTAATGGCTGTGGCATGGAAAATCTTGTGCTCTGAATGAAAGTAAACAGGTGAAGAGGGCAAATGTAGAGTCTTGATAGAGACTTGACTACTTGCCTGAGGGTTTTCTTAATGCTGCACTTGAGATTGCGGTCAGTATCGATGTAAACCTTCTAGACTAGACGTGATCCATTTTTAATCTGCAAAAACAATGCTCATACAATGAGGGGTTTATGCTGAGAGAAGCTCACAGAAGGGACAAACCTGACACGGTGTCTTTTACTGACGCAAACATGATGCTTACAAAGCCATTTTGGTTTATAAACACAAGCTGTGTTGTAATCCTAACATGTCATTACAGATGTCATGCACAGAATGGAGTGGGTATGTGGTAGTTTAAGAGAGAGTTAGTAAAATATAATGAATGAGCAATACATGTCACCTGTTAACGTTGGAAAAATAATTCAAACAATGCATCTAAATATTATCCCATCCAAATATTGTTATTGTTTGGAAAAACAAAAAATTAAAAGGTTTAGCTACATCAAAAACAGACATGCAATCAACATCCAATTATTTCAGCCACTGCTGTATCTTTCATACTCTCCTTATGTGGTAAGAGCAGACTATGGCCCTGCTGGAAAAAGCCGTTAATGGGTCAGTACTAGGGATGCTCCGATCAGGATTTTGGCAGCCGATACCGAGTACCGATTTCTTGTCATGGTGATCAGCCGATACCGAGTACCGATTTCAATGCTTCACTGATTTGTAAGCTCTTTGATCACCTTTTCTCCAGATAAAAAAATACTATAGATGTTGCCTTTATTTTATTTTTGTTCCATTTTTATGGTAATGTATGTAATGCAACTATAGTTTTAACAATGCACTAAATCACAACAATTATTCATTATACAGTGAATATTTTAATATGCCTTTAAAATGGTGTTCCTGCACAGAAAAAAACAAACAAACAAAATGAAGCAGTCTTATGCAGCCCACAAGGTTTATTTAAAAATTGTACAATAGTAAAATGTTGATGACAAAATAAACATTTAATCTCCTAAAATGGAGAAGTCTGAATTAACTTAAACATTGTCCAATACCAGTCCTAGCAGGACAACATAACCAAGAAAAATACATTTAAAGTCCTAAAACAACAAATCGGATAAGTGTGATGCAGCTCATTAGGTTTACTTAAAAACTGTCCCATAGTAAAATGTTGAGGACAAAATAAACATTTAATCTCCTAAAATGGAGTAGTCTGAATTAACTTAAAAACTTTTCAGAATGTCTGTAATGGATGGCTGAGTGAGAGTCGTATTACTAGTTGTTACCGTTGCCTTTTTTGCAGTTGCCAGTTTTTCATATTCAGCATAAGTCTCGCGGTGGCTTGTTCTCAGGTGCCGAATCAGGTTCGTCGTATTGAACGTTTTGGACAATACTCCTCCACAAGAGATTTCTTCAGAACATACACGGCAAATCGCGAATTTTTCATTGTTTCTCGCAACGTCATAGAAATTCCACACAGGTGACGACATGTCTGCAGCGCTATGTTCCCGCGCGTCCTCACACTCACGCGCTGACGTCATCAAATTGCGATCGGTTCGTGAGATCGGCCAAGTTAGTGAGTACCGATCGAGTCATAAAATATGATTATCGGCCGATTCCGATCTCGGGCCGATCGATCGGAGCATCCCTAGTCAGTACAACCAAAAATGAAAAATTCAAGCCATCCTAGGTGTATATATGACTTTCTTCTTTGAGATGTACACAATTTGAGATGCATTTAAAAATATCCTGGCTCTTCCAAGCTTTATAATGGTATGGAACATGAACATCCATCATAAAAATAATCCATATGGCTCCAGGGGCTTAATAAAGGCCTTCTGGACTGGAGCGATGGGTTTTTGTACTTTATTAACTAAAAAACTAGCTTCCAGCAGATGACCTATGTATAATGTAGGATGTAGGAGTAGCATAAGCTTAGACGCCTCTTGCGATTTAAAGGTGCCGAAGAACATGTTTTCAAAAGATATAATATAAGTCTTGAGTGTCCCCTGAATGTGTCTGTGAAGTTTCAGCTCAAAATACCCCATAGTTTTTTTTATTAATTTTTTTAACTGCCTATCATTATAAATGCTCCGATTCAGGGTACGCGGCCCCTTTAAATCTCGTGCTCCACGCCCAAGAGCTCGCGCTTACCTTAAACACCATAAACAAAGTTCACACAGCTAATATAACCCTCAAAATGGATCTTTACAAAGTGTTCGTCAAGTAGCATGTCTAATCGCGTAAGTATAGTATTTATTTGGATGTTTACATTTGATTCTGAATGAGTTTGATAGTGCTTCGTGGCTAAAGCTAACATTACACACTGTTGGAGAGATTTATAAAGAATGAAGTTGTGTTTATGAATTATACAGACTGCCAGTGTTTAAAAAATAATAATAACGACAGTCTTGTCTCCGTGAATACAGTAATAAACGATGGTAACTAACCACATTTAACAGTACATTAGCAACATGCTAACGAAACATGTTTAGAAAGACAATTTACAAATATCACTAAAAATATCATGATATCATGGATCATGTCAGTTATTATTGCTCCATCTGCCATTTTTCGTTATTGTTCTTGCTTGCTTACCTAGTCTGATGATTCAGCTGTGCACAGATCCAGACGTTAATACTGGATATTCTGGATAAATACTAATATTTTTTTATATCGAAATATATCTCTGATTGTGTTCGTCTGAAAGAAGATAGTCATATACAACTAGGATGACTTGAGGGTGAGTAAATTATGGGATCATTTTCATTTTTGGGTGAACTATCCCATTAAGTTTGAGGGGTTCATGGAATGGTCAGTGCTGTTGGCTCATCCTGAGGATCTTCCAGGTGTGGCCTCCATGAAAGTCACTTAAATCCAGCTGTCATTTCCATATCCTACATAATGGGACAACCATTTACATCTACAGCATGCAAATGTATAATTGAGCGCTCCTTCAGTGACTGTTTACTTCTGAGGCGCACTGTGACCAAAGCTGTTGACATACAAAAAGACCTTCACAGATCTAACAGTCCTGACCTCCCTCTACTTAAAAATGTTGTCTAATTTAGCTCTTAAAGTGCATAAATGCAAATAGTAAACCCAGAAATAGACTGTACGGCCCAGCAAATGTTTCTAAAAATTACGAGGCTTTGCTCTACTAAAAACAAGAATAAGAGGAAGTAGACTGACTATGCAAGCAACATAATTGCATGCCTCGAAAATTGCTATGTGCAAGCCTTTGTGAGTACAATTCTGCATGCATGCCCAGCATGCACTGCAAAAGACTACTGATATATATATGCACACAGCCACACACACACACACATCACTTTAAATTGTATTTGTCTATCTACGAACAGCCTTGTGGGCTTGAGGACAGACCTCAGTGCAAGATGCAAGACCACACACATGTACTGTAGGAGGTGCCCAAAAAAAGCTTCATTGTAGAGGTCAGCGGTTCAGCTGTGGCCTTCATGTGGAGTTTAATGAGCTTCGGTCAATATAGCGAGCAGAGGCGGGGATGATGGGGTACAATGGGAAGAGCAGCAAACCACAGTTGACCAAAACCTCACCAATGCACTTCACTGTAGCTCATTGGCAGCCAACCAGGCCCGTGCAGTCTCGGAGCGGCTGGATGTGTGGAGACTGGAGAGGAATCGAATCAGGTGCCAAATGACTTCACTTTTGGGATGCCAGTAAGGAAGCCGATTTTCTGCATATTGTGCGGCTGAATAACTCGGTCTTGTGAGTGAGGAAAAAATATTGTGTTAGGACAACAGGCTGTGATTGACCCAGGACGATCAATTCCGGCACTTAGGAAGTGATTAATGCAAGGGAGCACATAGCTGTGATCCAAAGCTATTTTGGGCTAATTAGAAAGGAAACGATTCAGCCGTCTCAGTATCTGTCAAGTTATCAGGCTAGTGACAAAGAACAGAGCACAGCTCAAGGTTGCACTCGAGCAGGACAGGCATGCATTTAGTACAGGCGGGATGCCCAATTACACCCACAGCAGAGAGACCCCACCGGGATATTTATAAAGACAGCATGACAGAGATCTGATCTTTCCAAGATGCACACAACATAAGCACTGACCAGTTCCTACTGCTCAAGAATGAGTTAAACAGCACCTCAGCCTAAATAAGCATTTAAGTATGAACAGTCTAAAAGCAAAAACAAAAGCTTATCCACCTAGCAACAGCAAACTATAAAACCGTTCATAAACTGTAGCTTGAGGGAGAAACAAATGCAACATTTTCAGCTTACAGTTCTACATCTTCTAACTCTAAGAAATGCAACAAGGCGGAGAAATGTTCTCTCTTCCTGCTAAATTATTAACACATGAGTTAAATAAAAGTGACAGCCATTACATAATACAAAAGTGAACCTACAAACAACTAATTTAATGTGTCTGTTGAGTACAAACAAAAACAGGCGTGTACAGCAGTCAGTTTACTGCGCGCGTGAGTTTGATACACAGACGATGCGGTAAAATCACTCCACAATCACAACACATGTATGTATGAAACTCAAAACATTGTGGGATATCATCTCAAAAACAACATACCGTGACTTTCCTCAACGCCCAACTTCGATAGTAAAGTGTATTTGAACTTCAGTCCTTCCTTTGAAGTCACGGAGACATTTTATTTGACAACCACGCGTACTGTAACTTCTGCTTAAATGTACAGGCTAAGTATCGCGAGCGGTAAACGCTCAGTATATCAACAAACACCTACCGTTTCGCTCTGGGTTAAGGCTTGTCATCTGGGGTTTTAGGACAGTCCGATATCCAAAGAGATAGTTTCATGACTAGCGTGTCAACACACGGTTTTGTGGGGTAACAGCGTTCCGCCTTGCCGTTCAGACTCTGCGTGCTGACAACAGCCAGTGCAGAATGAGCAGAGCTACAGCGCGCGCGGACAGGGCAGTTCCTCACAGACACACTGGGGCGGGAATACATAAACGGTGACACTATAAACGCTTACCAAAAACAGGTTACCTAGGAACCGACCACAGACAGAACAACAGAACGATAGATAAAACGATAGAACGAAACGTCATAGATTTATTGATAATAAAATATTGATATTTTTTTTTTGTATTTTCTGATTTCAAATTTAGTACAATTAAATAATAGTTTTAATTTTTTGAATATATAATGCACTGCATGCATTATAAATTATATTATTTGCAGAAGCCAGGGGAGATTACTGTCTTGATCTGAATAGATTTCCTCAGTGCACCGAAAACCTGTGAAGCATTCTGAAAATAATTCAAACAGATGTCTGCAAGTAAGAAGCCAGGTAATATGTAAATGTATGTAAAGCTTAAACAATTTTATACAATGTTTAAATGTGGCAATATATCTAATGTAATGTATCTAACATGTAATCTAAAATCTAATATAATGCATTAAAGGTGATAAAGAGGATCTTTTTGTCGACTGAGAAACCAAAGACTGTTACTGAGTTTTTTAAAAATGAGCGCATACGTAAGAACAACCCCCCCTCCTTTCGAGGGAACAACCTCATGCACGAGTACTGGAACACGAGTGTTTACCACTGGCATTCGCTGTATCGTGTTAGTGGATACATTATGTCAGACTCACCACAGGTAACTCATAATCTGCAGTTGTTACTCCTGTCTCCGGACAAAAACATTGCATGCGGCGCCTGTGGAGTGTGGAAAGTTTCTGGAGCGCGCACGTCTCTCACAAGGAACGTCATGGCAGTGATTGACAAGCCAGAGGGCCAATCCGCGCAGGTCTCTCACAAGGAACGTCACGGAAGTGATTGACAAGCCAGAGGGCCAATCGTTTACGCGATGTTCACGTAAACGATTGGTTGATGTTTTTAAGGCCCTACCTCGTGCACAGATGATGTATATTAATATTATTACTTTCAGTGCACCTAATAAATAGTCTTTTATCAGTTAGTAAAGACAGTTTCAAGTAATATTGCAAAAATGTATAAAACAAAACATCCTTTTTAGCACCTTTAATAGTGTTCCAATTGAAAAAAAAAAATTACATATACAATGTGGGAATCTCTTGATTACTTGACCTATGTTTTAGAGGAGTTGTTAGTGTGATGAACACATGCAGGAGAAAGTATTTATGGGGATTCACATATCTTAAAAGTAAAATGCTCATTCCTTGTAACCAGAAACTCATTCTGTGTGCAGCACAAATAAGTTGCAAGAAGGGAAGGAACCTCTCAGAGGTGTTTTTTACACTCACATGGTTGTCTATCTGGGATCTATAGCATTTCATATTCTACCGATGAATTCCAGCTCTAGATTGAAAAGATACAGATAAATATAAACCTCTGTATCAGTGCAGAGTTGAGAAATAATTGCTAAAACTGTCACTGTCATGACTCACCAATCATTCTGCATGTAGGTAGAAGATATTATAGGGTTTGCCTGTAATTCATCACAAACTCATGACCGCTTGCAGTAGATTCTTTGACCGTTTTCCCATAAGATATGTATTAAATTCATTGAAGAGTATCTAAGCTCAGATTAGCTCCTTAGCTGTGAAGTTTTAATGAAGCACAGAAGATTAAACCACACTGAGGAAGACACACTTATGCAACTACCCTCTTATGGTTATCTCTGTGTCCCCTGGCTGTCTTTTCTCAGCTCTCCAGAGAGATGACAAAGAGTATACAGGCACCTGACAAGGTGCGCAGGTCTATTTTAAGCTAATGGGCCTGTTAAGTTCAGCTGAGTCTGCTTAGCCTTCAGGCATCAGTTACCGGAGAAGACATTTGTTAAGAAAGGAGGGTGTTTTTGTCCCAGTCATGCCTGAAATTCTATTGTCCATGGTCTTGATGAAGGTAGAGACCACTCATCTCTCTGCACCTCTTCCCTTCTCAGTCTTCAACTGTCATATATAGTCACCACCGGCCGAATTTCTCACCCCAGGCCCACACTAACCAAAAAGCTACCTCCAAACAAGAGCTTCTCCAATATACAGCTTCACTATACGTCATAGACTAAGTGTGGCAATGTCATGACCCTCAGAGACAGCTAGACAGGGACTCATTTGTCTTAAGGAATGAGTGGGGCAGGAATCCAGTGTGTCTATTTTGGAAACACTCGGATGAACAATGATACACCCCAAAAACAGGTCACCGCAAAGAGATTACCTTTTAAAGTCCAAACTTTTCTATAGTCTTTAATACAATTGCTGTCAGATACAGATGCAACTAGAAGATAAAGGAAAGAATATTATAAAGGGGAAACACATTTTGAAGTGTAATTTGGAAAAATACATTTAAAAACTCCAATGTTTTATGATAAAAAGCATATGAATTGTGTACTTACCCCTCTTCGTTGTGGGGCAAGACCATTTTTGTTGTATTATAGATTTAACACAATCTTTAGCCAGTAAAGTGCATTCAGTATAATTGTTGCTAGATATTTCACCGTTTGTTAAACAGCACTGTCTGCCTCCCAAATGGACTAAGTTGCACAGTCTGTTCCTGAGGAGAGCCATTTCTAAACCTTCTCCCTCACTATAAACATTTCTGAAACGCAATATACTGATGTTTATGTATATTTTCTTGCCTCTTTCCATATATACCTAGTAAACAAAATCCTAAAAGGTATTCTAACTTCTTGAACCCCAACCAAAAATACATTAGGTTTCCTGTTATATGTCAAACCACGACACAATGTTTATAGCCATTTAAGATTTGAGTCCAATGCACACTCCTGGATTTGATTGCTAACTCCGTGCAGTGCCAATATGTTAAAGTCAATGTTTTATCAAGATTTGATATATTACATTATATATTCAGAAAATATTCCCCAAGACAGACTTTCGGAAATAAAATAACATTTGTACAAATCATACTTGGCGTTCCTCTGAAACAAATCAGATACATTTAGAATGTTTGTAATATATATCACTACAAAAACAGGTCATAGATTTCCCTTGAATCCATATGGCAAGCAAATGAAATAACAGAATGTTTAAAGAAAAGCTGAGCTCACTGGAAAAGGTTTTCTCTCAGTATGAAAGCAGTAAGTCGAGCCACAAGGTCAGCCCCTCACCCAAAATCAACATTTGCAGCAGGGGACATGAGAATCCTGGAGCCTTTTGGTTCTGAGACCCCCATTCGAATAATAGGACATTTTGCATTGTATTTGTTTGCTTAGCAGGTGCTTTTATCTAAATGAGAATAACACAAGCAGAAGCAAATTATTTAAAGTGCAACAGGCTAGTTAGAAAAGCACTTTTTTGTTGAGATTGCAATGGATTTCTTCAGGTGAAGTTAGGAGTTCATTCCACCACTGATTTTAATTATGAAATAGCATGAATGGATGCTACCAAAGTGATGTTAATCCAAAAAGACAGATGTCTGACTGGCAGAGTTTTGTCTGTCATTTATGGAATATTCTGTTTTCCATCACACAATCCCACATATACCTTAACCACTGCAGCAGTTTCTGCTGAAAATGGAATCTCTTTGATTTACTTAAATGATAGGGGAAAATTGGGGAATCATATAGGCATTAGTGAAAAATTCCAACACCAAGCCCCCAGAATGGGAAGTGTTGGTGGACACACCAGCGCTTGAGAACAGCATGACAATGCTGGTCCACCAGCTAGAATAGTACTATACCAGTACCAGCTCTGGCCAGCATAAATCATCCTGGATTAACATGGAATTCATGCTGGTTTATGCTGGACTTTTCAGCAAAGAACTTTCCCATTGACTAGGTTTGTTTTTCTAGGACTGTCCTGCTGTCCCCAGATCTGCTCACTGAATTACTCTGGCCCCTCCTCTTTAGTCACAGCTGTCTGTGCTCTGCGTCTACAGTCAGCCTACAGCTGGAACGAAACATCAACAAGGGGATGGGAATATATATCAGAATTGGCCGGGCCACAGAGAGAAGCAAAACCACCATCAGGATTCAATTAAATCCCAGAGGGACTGGAGAAAGAGTGGAGAAAGACAGAGGAGTCAGCTGCTGAGACGGAAAGGAAGTAAAGAGCTCTTTCACTCAGGAAGAGGACTAAATGTCAAGAATCTGGTGCGCTGCCCGTTCTTCATTGTTCACTATGGGAGATGGTCAAAGTCAGGCCACTGGGCTGCTGTTGCCTACTGGCAATGGAACACAGTAGTCATTGTGCTTCCATGTCAGGGGTCAGCACTGAGGCATGAAGGCCTCCACATCAGAGAGCTGGACCCCAGCCATGAAAGATGACCTCGCTGCTCAGCCTCAAAGCTGTATGAGTAAAATGTGCTGCGATCCACTCAGAGAGACTCTAATGAATGTGAGCTTTCTTCTCATGGCTTGTTAATGAGCACAGATTTGTGGTTACACTCTTAGTCTCCTAGTCCTATAATGGTGTATAACAGAACTTCTCTGGTCACAAGAAGTCAGGTGAGGGAAGATTTTAAATTCATACCCCGGAGAAGCACAATTAAGGCAATTGTTATGGTTGTTCCACTCTATCAAGTGTAAATAATGAATGAAAACAACCAAAGAAGATAAGCTGAGCTGGTGAAGTGGAATGGCAGGGCAGAGGGGAGCCAAGAGAAAATGCTGCTTGTTTAAACTAGGTTTATAGTTGTCGGAAAGCATGTTATAATTTGTGTTTACTGCCAGTCTTACAAAACTCTCCAGAGCCAGAGCAAACTTCACACTCAGAATGACAGCTTTACATGTGGCATTCACTCCATGCTCATACCCACAGCAGTGAATACTGAAAATGCATGGATTTTATTAGACCAAGTCAACATCTTGTAGAGGTGTATCTACTAGGTCATGCAGACACCTTATCTTGATGAAGGGACGTGATACAAGCTATGTTTTTCTTGAATTACACTTTGAATTTCATAGTGTTTAGTATGTAAAGCACGTTTACATCCTCTTCTCACCTCTTAGAAGCTGAAACTCAGGAGAAACAACCTCAGGAGATAGATAGATAGATAGATAGATAGATAGATAGATAGATAGATAGATAGATAGATAGATAGATAGATAGATAGATAGATAGATAGATAGATAGATAGATAGATAGATAGATAGATAGATAGATAGATAGATAGATAGATAGATAGATAGATATTAGACTGTGATAAATAGAGACAATTTCACACCTCATTCTATCTGAGCCAAGAATAACAGTGACTCAAGCCTGCTGGATACAGAATAACTTATTAAGTGTCTGCTTTAGTTGTCTGCAGGATGACAGCGGCCTATATTTCCAGCTGCTGAGTCCAGAAACTACAGCCCTAATCAAAGGCTCTTGGTCCAATGCCTTGGTGGCCCTGAAAGCCACAGCCACATTGAGCCCTGGTAGACAAACCAAAAACTAAGACACACATACACACAATGTTTTCCATATGAAAACTTATGTTGATTGAAGTACCAGTGTTTGAATTTCAGTAGCTCCCTCTTGCATTACCACAGTCTGGCGTTGAATATCATTAATAAAACATTTACATAAATTCATACATTTTTCCCAACCTCTGGCATGACAGAATCAGAATGAGGAGGGTGGAGGTTCGCAGTCATGAGGTGGACAGTAGCCTATTCTTGCACAACATGATTCAGAACTGTCTGCAAATCCCAAGTATAAAAAGCTTATGATCCGAAGTGTTAACATGCAGCTGAAATAGAATGCGCTACTGTTGAGACTAATGGCACCAATGCAGCTGGATGCGAAATGGCACAGGGTGATGTGTTCTTTCTGTCATGCTGATGCAGTGCCAGTTTTGGTGTGAAAGCCCCCTTAGCTGAGCACAGACATTCTTTCTGTAGCTACAGTTTTCATTATTTGACCTTTTCGAAATGGCATTTATGTAATACGTAATTGCTTTGGCACTTTGAGAACTATATATGGAATCATGAGCTGAAAATAACAATCATATCTCAAAATGTAAGGGTCCTATAATAATATGTTCAAAAATAGCATCAACAACTAAAGCACGTATCAACACTAGCTGTCTACACTCTGTCATTTTCACACCTTTGGCTGATTTGACTGATGGGTTTTCTGCATAAGCTTATGAAGTTTTTTTTTTTGTTTTTTTTTACAAATGAATTAAAGGAGCCTTGTTTCAGGAAGTGGGTTATGTGACATATCAGCATGACTCCTTTTGGTTTACCTAAAATGGCCTTGGGCTGCTATAATGTTCAGAAACTAATGACCACAGACAGATATACAAACCACTTTTCTGTGAGTCTTTAAAATACTTCTTTGAAATAAAGTGCACTGACACGAACTATAGACTAGAATGCAAACACATAAATCTCTTGGTTTTGGGCTGCTGCTCTCTAGAGGAGGGCTGGCAACTCAGACAACACTTCAGCCAACAAACCTCAAAGGGATCATTTACAACTGATGAATCACATCTCCTCGTATTTCTGTGAGCCATTAAATAAGCTGTGAACTAAATAAATCCCACGAGACAGTCAATAAAGCATGGAAATACCAATACTAAGAAAGTTTTCTCAAGAGAAAAAAAGAAAACACAGAAGACTTTAGCAAGCTGCAGTTATAGCTCCAATTGGTGTGGACCCTAAAATAGTTATTATAGTTATTGTTCTTGGTGTGAACGGGCTTTAACTTACTAATATGTAATATACAAGGGGTGTAACTGTTCACAGAACCACGGTTTTGGGGTCACGTTTCGGAACGATTTCAGTATGGAAAATTCACACTTTAGTTTTAGTGAATAACTTTTACTATTAACTTTTACCTCAATAAACGCAGAAAGACGCATTCGACGTGTGCGACGCACTATCTAGAGGATTTGTTTTCAAGTGAACATTCGCACATGCGCTGTTCTTCTTATGCACTTTTGCCTGTTGTGCTGGTTAGCAAACAGTGTTGCATTACCACACACCCCCTTTTGGACTGGAGTGTGGAATGCCTGTGCCTGACTGTATTCGTCATCTGACTGTATGCACTGAAACCGTGACGTACTGTGCAGTTCAGGACGAATACATATATTGTTACACCCCTAGTAGTTACTAATGTTTTGTCAAAACTGTTGTTAAAATGTATACATATGTAAGAAAAGATAAGAAAAAATTAGAACCGTAATTGTCTTTAATCTTTGATATAATCTTGCAATGACTGATAAACTTTCAGGGAAACTATTTCATTTGAGGCACCTTTTGTACTGTGTATAGCTATATTTGAAGTCAATCGAGTCAAGTAGCCTCTATTTATATAGCGCTTTATACAATACAGAAAAGCTTTAAACACTTGAAATAGTTAAAGGGTTAGTTCACCCAAAAATGAAAATTCTGTCATTTATTACTTACCCTCATGTCGTTTCACACCCGTAAGACCTTCGTTGATCTTCGGAATGCAAATTAAGATATTTTAGTTGAAATCCGATGGCTCCGTGAGGCCTCCATAGGGAGCAATATCACTTCCTCTGTCAAGATCCATAAAGGTACTAATAACATATTTAAATCAGTTCATGTGAGTACAGTGGCTAAATATTAATATTATAAAGCGACGAGATTACTTTTGGTGCGGCAAAAACAAAAACAAAATAACGATTTATTTAGTGATGGCCGATTTCAAAACAATGCTTCAGAAAGCATCGGAGTATTGTGAATCTGTGTGTCGAATCTGCTGTTCGGAGCGCCAAAGTCACGTGATTTCAGCAGTTTGGCAGTTTGACCCGCGATGCGATTCATGATTCGATACACTGATTCATTTATGCTCCGGTGCTTTCTGAAGCAGTATTGTGAAATCGGTCATCACTAAATAAGTCGTTATTTTGTTTTTTTGCCGCACCAAAAGTATTATCGTTGCTTTATAATATTAATATTAATATTGAACCACTGTACTCACATGAACTGATTTAAATGTGTTTTTGGCACCTTTGTGGATCTTGAGAGAGGAAATGCCATTGCTGGCTATGGAGGCCTCACTGAGCCATTGCAATATTTGCATATTTGCGGTGTCAGTGTCACTGATTGGATGAACGCAGCCCGCGACCTGTTTACATAAAAGCTCTAGCATTGCGCATTCTGTATTGCCGACTGTCGAGTTTATACTGAATGGACATTTCGGACTATAAAGGTAAGAATGAAACAGTCTATTCGAATTGTTGCGTTTTCTGTCAGCATTTTACATTTTTCCTCTCAAACGTTGTTTTTCTGTTTAAGCTATACAATACGCAGTGTTTCCGTGTCTGTCCAAAGCATTCAAATATGAGCACGCGATTGGTTGCATGTTGCTAAGCTTCGAGCTGTAACTAACATTCTAACACCGCATCGTTTCACAGTGTACAAGTTTGGCACCGCAGTGTTTAGAACGACGATAACCCGGGGTTAAGTGCAGTGTGAAAATCCCTAGGTAGTAAACAATCAAATATGAAACATAATCTAATTCTGCAGCAAATCACAAGACAGCAGTGTCATTATTTAGTTCGTGTCAGTCTAGTGTTGATACAGTTCAGTTCAATAACATAAAGTTCATCAAATATGAAATTAGTTCATATTAATCTATAAGCAGCTAGAAGTCAATAGTTTTGTTATTCAGCTCGTGTCAGTTCAGTGTTGATTCATTTGAGTTCAATACCAGTGTCAATGTTGCAAACTTTGTCAATTATGAAACAAAGTTCAATCAGCTATAATGCAGCTATGCAGAAGACAGTGGTTTCATCATCCAGCTCAATTCAGTTCAAGTTTTGTTCTCATCCAATTCGGTCAGTGCAGTCAAATCAATAGTATTAACTGTCTTTGAAACATTCCATTTAAAGCATGGAGGAAAATCTAAAGAATGTGCAATTCAAAGCAAACCGAGTGAGAATGACCATGGACTGAAAAAGCAGAGGCAATAAAAGGGAAAGCGAGACGCTGAAATCTAGCAGTGCTAAAGGTTGTCAGCTGAAGGATGGGTGCAACGTTCTCTCGGCTGTTGATGAATGTCTGCAGTGATGTGTGCGAGGCCCTGAGCCAGGCTGCTTCTTGCTCCAGCACCCATAAATACTATGCAGGCTGCCTTTTCAATCCTCAGTCACCACCAGCGCCACCATTCTGCCTAGAAAACGCAGCATATGACGACACTCTTCCCTCTCCTTGCATCACTCCTCTCCCCTTGAGAAGAGTGAGACCCTGGTACAATGGAATTATTGTCATGCATGTCTCACAGGAGGTTCAAAGTGAGGGCTAGTGCTGCTATTATAATCCTAGGGGCAAACTGGAAATGAGGTGTCTTAAGGGATCACAGTGCCTGACTTTTGAAGCATCAGCAGTGGAGAACAAACCATAACCGATCCCAGCTGGTGGTCCATTTCTCATACAATCCCTGTCTGATTTTTATCAGCCCACACTATCATTACCATCAACTTCCACTATCACTGTCCTCTCCTTCTAATATCACTCTTATCTCTCGCCTCTATCGCTCTGATCCCGCTTTGGAGATAACAACAATAGCAGGGAAAGAACTGCTCCGATCCTGTCAGAACCGGTGACAGCCGTTCATTTATACACAACACGACTGTCAAGATGTTTCTAATAGCGATAACAGGCACATAATTCTAATGCAAATCAGTTGCTGTGTGCCGATCGTGAAATGTCTAACCCCATATAGTTCATATTTGGATGGAGCATTTCATCAGTATGTCATGTTTAACAAGAAGACATCAAAAACAGCTTTGAAGTAAAAGATCTTCTCTGTAGTACACTGTATCTTCTTCCATCGGCCCTTTGATAACATGGAGATCTGGAGCGGAATAAGGGCAGCTTGCCGAGGGGAGTGTCAGTGTGGAATTTGTAGGAATCTGATCTGGATGACTGTACAAGCGTACCTTCACTTCCATGAAACAACCCTTTGTGTACAACTCTTCCAACTGTGGCACTGCCTGGCACAGGTTCAAGTGCAAAAGAGGGTATTGTGTACCCTACACATACCACATATCTTCTGACATTGACATGTCAGAAATTAGATGTTTTTTAACAACCTACCTTGCTAACATACACATAAAGTCTAATACAAGTCCCATTAAATACAAAGAAATAAAAAACAAATGGACACTGTAATTAATGTAATCATTCAACTAGAATAAGTGTGTGTGTGGGTATGTAAGACATTTTGATGACAGCTGCAAGTTGTAACTCTTCTCGTGTTGATTTCAGAGACAGGAATGTTAGACTGCACACCTCTTTATTTGCCGGAGATGAAAAACAAAATCAAACCCGTGTGTGTGTGTGTGTGTGTGTGTGTGTGTGTTCTCTGCCTACAGCGGATGTAGTAGGGATGGAGGAGCACCTTCTCTGGTAAAATGAAAGCAGATGTGCACAGGAGAACTTCTATGTGAACTTCTTATGTGTACAATGTGATGTTTCCTTGGCATAACATAAGAAGAAAGAACATTTTCTGCAAATAAATAAATAAAAAAATAACTTTCAGATGGAATTGTAAAACTTATGGTAGAAAACAAAAACAAAGCTCACAATGACATTTTAGGAAAGTCGTTTATTTGAATTTGTGACTGCAGTGGAAAGAAATTGTCATAAAGATAAGTCTTATATGTCACCTCAAACCTGTATGACTTTCTTTCTTTTGTGCAACATAATATATGTGACCCATGCTGGCAAAATAAGTCGCAATGAGAAATTTTTCAAAAATTAGTTATTGTTATTATCACATTCTCTAGGCCTGTTAATAAAAAAACCTGGTAATACCAACAAATTTGGCACAAACCAATTCAAAATCTATTGGAAAAATATATTCAACTTTTTTTCCATGATTCCACAATTGTTTAATTAACATTAATGAATCAGACAGCCTATATATATTAAGACCTACTGTACCAAACGGATCTAATATAATGTTACACATCAGATGTGTTTCCCCAAAAGTTAACCAAATATTTACTAAAGACATAACATATAATGTTTGCGTGAATACTCGCCAAGACAGATTTTCTGAAATACTGTAATTCTGTCAGGATCACTATCGTCAAAGATGACTGGCAGTTAGCATACGGTTTGGATTGGCGGTTTGGTTCTTCTGTTCTAGGCAAAAACTCCCTGCCCATCCATGCAGCCTAGCATGGATGAGAGCAGGAAGAGCTGCGATAACCCCCCTTAGGGTAAACAGAACAGAACAAAGTATTGCAATATCATTAGATATTAGATACAGAAGGGCAAGTCCTGACTGGACAAAGGAGGAGCTGGGGATGGAGGAGGGTAATTAGCTTCTGAGTAGTGTGATAAAGCTGCTGATAATACTGAATGGACCATATATATACAAATGTGGTGACAGGCGTCATATTCCTATAGGTCAATGTGAATCAGCTGAGTGTCAGCTGATGCGAGCTTGACTAACGTGACCTGCCAGAACTAACGCTACACTTGATTTCTGTGTATATTGGGATCACACACTGTCTGAGTAGGATCGTTTTATTTACATCAGCATGAGTTTTAAAATCACATTTCATTGGTTCAGACTCATGCCATCGAGAATTCGCTAATATGAATATTCAGAAAGTTGGAATACTGCGCTTTACACCATTGATACCAAACTTGTGCTGAGGGAAGCGCCCGTCGTCCAGAAGCGAGCAGAGAAAAACGGCATTTTTACAATGGAAAGGTCCTCTCAGAAAACGTACAAAAAAGATCATTTTAGATGCTCTAATTGCTATTTTGGAGCACTGGGATCGTTAGATGAGGGCTTAATGAACTAATTTTTGTAAAAACCTCAATTTCAATCAAAAGTAGAAATTGTTATAGTAGGCTAAGTCATCATGAGTTAAAATCTCAAAATTATGACAAAAAGGGTGAACATGAAATAAAATGTCAATTATGACAAATGTCATAATTATGGCTTTTTTATGTCTTTTTATCTCATAATTATGATTCACTTGGACTTTTTTATCTCAGTGTGGAGCTCATAACTGTCATAATTATGATTTACTTAGGGTGAACTATCCTTTTAATTCACCATGACAGACAGGTGTGTGCATAACATAATATCTATAAAACATATTTAAGAAAAATATGAACACTTTACAATATTTCTTTCCATATTTAAGGCTCTTTGTTAAGAGTTGGGAATGGGATACATCAACTCTACATCTGGATGCAAATATGAAGCGCCTGTTTGTACAAGTTCGTCATGACATATGAATCAGACAGGTGCAGGTTAGCGTGGCTTGGTTGTGACGCCTGAGGGTTATTCTACATGTTTTTAGGTTGTATAAGACGGTGTCATGCTTGGATTTCTCTGAGCTGATCCTCTCAGCTCTGTTCCTTCCTTTATATGTTTATATTTTTAGAATTTTGTAATTGAAGCTGCTACATGAAGATTGCAGGTACATTTTGTACATTCTTAATGAGCTAAATATCCATAACCATGACCGAATGTGGTATTTTAAGATTTGCAGTTCATTTTCAGAATTAATTTACAGGTCTAATTCATTTTCAGTCAGATAGTCCATGATCCCTTCATTTCCACACATTATTACTAGAATCCAGTGTGCTCTGGTGCTATGGAAACTAGCCGTCTGCATGCATGTACAGTGACCAAACAACTGCCTGTCTGGATATCAACAGTGCTGTCTGCAGTTAAACGCATTCATGTTCCTAAAACAAATTCCACAATACTAAAGTTTTGGAAAAAAAAAAGAAAAAGAAAAGAAAATTCTGTCATCATTTACTCATCATCATGTCTGGTGACTTTCTTTTTCTACGTGAAAAACACAAAAGAAGATAATTATGGCAGAATGTCCCAGCTGCTTGTTTTCATTCAATGACAGTGAATGGTAACCCTGTGAGCAAGATTCAAGGCTCAAATTTCAGTCTGATTAGTATTTGACATGGACTAGTTTTTATGATGCTTTTATGGTGACCTTTTTAAAGCCACTCAACATCTCAATTGGAATTTCACATAGGAAAGAAAGTCATACAGATTTGCAATAACATGGAGTGATTTTAATTTTTGGGGGAAACTATTCATTTAAACAGTGGTGGGGCCTAAAGAAATAGTCCTCTGTGTGGAGCTCAGATCATAAATTTCATTCCTCTTGGGACACGAGAGCTTGGTGACTCTCAGTCAAAGCAGCTGATAGGGGTATCAAAGAACTTTAATCTCAAGAACTAATTAAAGTCGCTCTGCTTTGGATTAGCACAGTAAAGGCCTGGACAAAGGAGTCTTTTGACTTTTAAGGACTTTCTCTGACTTCATCTGTCCTCTCTCTTCTCTCAGATGGAGCAGCAGTAAATGAAGGTTGGCCGAAGTTTCTGTGCTGATTGGGGCCAGCAGTGCAACTCCAGCCCAGAGGAACATGATGAGAGATGATGTCATTGTGAGTAAAACAATCTGAGTCTCTCGTTTTGGGCGTATAAAAGATGCCCCATATGGAGAAATAAGCCTCCTGTTTTTTCAACAAGCTGTTCAGAGGGCAGAGTGTTTCTGATCCAAGTACACCATGTGAAGTAACAATATGTGAATTATTCAGAGCTTTTTTTTTTTTTTCCATAGTTGTCTAACATCTCTTTTCATGGGTGTTTCCCTGGATATGCCTTCCATGGATTTGCCAATATCCATTATTAAATCTTATAAAGCAAGTGTGAGTCTTTTTACAGTTGTTTCTTCTATTGATGTTATATGGGTGTAGGTGTTGCTCCCTGAAAGGGTGTAACAACCCTTTTACTTTTTATTGTGATGCAGCAATTATGTGATTATTTTGCAGCAACTATATATATATTTGTTAATATACACTCTAAAAAAATGGTGGGTTAAAAATGTTTGCCCAACATGCTGGGCAGTTTTATTTAACCCAACTATTGTTTAAAAATTACTTTATGACTGGCTTTAAATGAACCGAAAATTGGTTGGAAATTAAAAATCAGACACATAATTACTAGAGGCAACAATAATCAAAAGGTGAACATTTATTAATCAGCAATTTAATAAATGTATTTATTTCCAATATATTTTGTGTTCATTTTAAGCAAGCAATACATTCATTTTTAAACAATAGTTGAGTTAAATAAAACCAGCATGTTGGGCAAACATTTAACCCAACCGCTTGGTTTGTCTATTTTCAACCCAACTTGGGTTGTTTTTAACCCAGCATTTTTTAGAGTGTACAAAATAAAATAGATACATTTTCATGAAAGTCATGTTGGCAACCTTTTAAGATATTCGAGACCTTTTTAAACCTTTAAACGTGATTTAATTTGTGGAAGATTATTCATTAAGTTGACTCTTATATCCGTAACTTAAAAAATAAAATTCACTGCGAGTTTCATTCTAAGATGTCTGTTTATCAAGATGTCATGTCTCATTTCAGTCTATGCGATCCTGAAACTAACCTCTCAAAGTCTGCTGTGTCTCTCTGACACAAGATTTAGATCAGTCAATCTGTCAACACTGAGCATATTTTGGAGCCAAAGAACAGCCTGAAAGGGTCACTGTCCCCTTGCTGTACCTTTCACCAGCGAGAACCCTACAACCCTGTCCGAGGACAGGACAGAAATGGTAATGGGGATATGAAACCTCCATACATCCAGCATTACCTCTGGTTTCAGTGATGATAGCTGGTGCTTAATCAGAGGAGCCTCAGGTCCAGCCAAAAGCTCTATAATACTGCACACTTGTGGAGATTTGGTTTTAAAAAAAAAACAATGGTCTAAACAATGAGATGATGCCACTGCCAGTTTTCACTGATGTGTCTGCGAACAATAGACTACAACACATCTATTCAGAACAATAGATGTGTGAGCAGAATAATTTTAAAAGGATAGATCACCCAAAAATGATGTAATTAATTACTCACCCTCGTGTCATTTCAAACCTGTAAGACTTTTGTTCATCTTCGGAACACAAATGAAGATCTTTTTAATGAAATCTGAGAGCTTTCTGTTGCTCAGTTGACAGCTACGCAACTGAAACTTTGATGCTTCAAAAACTGCATAAAGATATTGTAAAGATTAGTTCAAAATGTTCTGAAGAAAAAATATTGCTTTATATGATGAACAGATTGAAAAAAATATCAGGCAACCTAAAAATATTAACAAAATTTTTTATATATGCTTATATTGAAGTTAAAAATATGTCCCAAAGACTACTAGTCATACATTTAATGAAAAATAAATCTTTCCATTAGAAATTCTATAATCAACATAACAATTTAAGTGAATTGTTGAACTAAAAAAATATACATTCATTCATTTCAGAATGTATTTGGTTTGTCTCTTTTTTCGCTGCATGAACTCAAGTTTGTGTCAAACCTGATGATCATGTTCTACAGAATGACTGAAGATGATCCAAAGAGCATCTTGAGCTTTAAATGAAGAACTTTTGTTCGTCTGTACATAGAGTTTTGTGATCAGTGTAAGCCATTTATTTAATAGTGGCGTAATGAATCTGAAACATTTCTTACTCTTTTTACATTAATATTTCTGTTTTGGATTTTAATGTTGTCTTAGACACCAACATGACTGAATAAGTAAGGTTCTGTCAAAACAAGTTTTTTTAGGGTTGGGTCAGGTAGAAATAGCTCTTAAGATAACTACTGCACATTTTCAGACAGTGTGGTTTCATTAGCTGGTATAACCAAGGTCCAAACAAGCTCAACCTGGTTAAAGCTGGTAGACCACTTTGGTAGACCAGGAACCCATGGTTTATAACCAGTTTCCATGTTAAAAAACCAGCCTGACCACCTTAAGCTGTATGACCTGGTTTTTCTAGCGGAGTAAACATCATGTTAGTCACGGGTATGTGTCCACACCTTCAGAGAAGTGACTCCCATGATCATTTGTGGGGGACATGACGTCACTTAAATGTCATCTCAAAAGCGAATATGAGCGGTGAAACGACCTCAAACAACAAGAAATACACCCAGGTGTAACAGCTGAATTTTCACATGACATTTTGTTAGAGGTTACATGAGGTTAGAGGTAAGAACAAAGTCTTCTTTTGTCAGAGTTGACGATTGAAAATGTCAACACAAGTGCAGACAGCTGATCTTTTGAGTTTTAAACCAAACTAATTTTCTTATATCATTATTTAGATCTAGGAATGATCACAATGAAATGAATAATGTCTACTAATTCATAGTACCAGATAGTGTTTGTTTTGATAGTAAGTGTGTGAAAACCATTGAAACCCAACGAGCATGTGTTTAGCATAATTCTACTTTTTAGTGCTTTAAAACCTCCTATAAGCCTGTAGTCATGAAACTTTTGGTCTTATTATAATTATTTTCACACAACACATGGATTTATTTAGTAACGTTTCATTTCTCTCTGATTTACTATAGATATTTGAGCCACAGGCTTACAGTAATCTACTTTCAGTGCTAGCCATATGCTAACTTGGTCTCATAAATGAGTTATAGCAATGCTATTTGTCTGTAGAATACTTAGACCTTTTTCTGGTTTAGTTTTACCAAATTTGGTAACTAACAGCTTCTTCAGTTCAACACCACCCCATCCTTGACGTCTCTTCGGTAGATGTTTCCAAATTCTACTCTGACCAAAGTCATTCAGCAAAAGCAAACAGCTGCAAGCCTCAATTGTCTCATAATAAGAGAGGAGGGATGATAGATAATGTAGAAACAACAGTTATGAAGACCAAAGAGCCAAATGTATGACAGAAACCCTTGCTGCTTTTTCCCCCTGACTTGGCAGTCCTTGCTGAGCTAGCCACAGTCTTATTCCAATTACAGTAATCACTGCACAGAAGTAACAAAAATCCTGAATGGCTAGGAATGGTTTCGACAGAAGAGCTCAGCACACGTGCACTGCATGCATGGACTGTGGTGAGGAGAGATTATGGTAAACGTCAAACCTACCATTAGAAACTGTCTGGTTTTCTACTCAACATAAACCATACTTACTTGGTATATGCTAAATATGTAATTTTTGTGACACAATCCATTTCGTCAGCTGTTATGAAATTCAACATAAGATACATTTGTGAGAGCACTTTTCTAACCAGGACACTATTACTTTACTATTAACTAAGTATTAACGCTGTGATGTCAATAAAGACATTTATTTACCATGGTAAAACACTAAATAATAAACAATGGTGCTTTTACATTGGTCAATGCTTTGTAAAATGTTCTTTACTTCTTCACTCGGAAACTTACTATCAAAATGAATTGGCTTGATAATAGATTCAATTACAGAGTTAAAGTGCTACACACACACCAAATATAAAATATGTGTGTGAGTGTGTGTATATATGTCTATATACACACACATATGTTTTGTATTTGATTTTTTTATGTAATTGTATGTATAAGTTATTAATATTTTAGTTGTTTGTTTGTAACCAAACAAATGATATTTATACTCATCACATGCAAGTGTATTTTTTTTTTTCATTACAATAATGACCTCTAGTGGTGGACATTTGATATGACTGCTGAGGTCAAGGGGTAAGTCTAATCACATAATGCCACTAAACATTATCAGCTTAAACATTTAGAAAAAATATAATTCTAACCAGACTTCTGAATTCAAAAACAAAATTTGTATTGAAAGATGAAAAGAAAATGCTATAGATTTTGGCTAAATTCTTCTCTCAAAGAGCTCATTTCTGAAAATGAATATGCATTGAATAAGGTATTACACTTACCCTCACAGACAAGGCTTAAGCCTATTTCCAGACTAAAATGCATGTTTGAGCTGTTTTAATCGAAAGCAACTTGTACTGCCATATCTTAAAACAACAGTCATTGTCATTATTTTGTCTCAAGACGCTCACCAGTAATGTGTGTTTTTTTTTTTCTTTTCACTAAGGCTACTTAAAGCTACTTAAATGTCCTAATTGAACTAAGGCCTAATCCTGGCTGCCTTGTCTGTGAAACCAGGCCTTAGGGTAGTGACTCTGTTTTAAAGCATGAAGACTACATTTCCCAGAATGCTATATGATTATCCACAGGAAGTAACAGTAACTTCAAAAAAAATCTTTGTAGAATTGCACAATGTCATATTGTCTAAACCCCTGATAGCTCCAGAGAGAAGGGAAGAGAGACATCACTCCATGATGAAGTTGCTTTGCGGTATTACCTTGTTATTAGCAGTTGCTGTTGCCTATTACATCTACATCCCATTGCCTAGGGCAATTTCAGAGCCATGGAAACTGATGGTGTTGGATGCCACATTCCGGGGAGTTGTAAGTATGGTAAGTAGCACATTTTAAACAGTCCACCAGGTGAATTGGGGATAGGAACATTTTGATTGGCTGGAAAGATGATTAATATTCCATTCTAAATTGAATGATATCTTTAACATAATCAGTGATACAAGTTTATATGTGCTTTGTTTTTAAACTTAACTAGAACTTATTCTCCTCATATAATGATTTTTGCTTTTAGTATATAACATATTAACATATGACATAAAATAATTATCATAAAACTTAGACAACATCCAGTATTTACTATTAATAGAGGACCATCTGTTTTGAAGAGACATGTTAAAGAATGACCTTGATCTGCCTGTTGTGATTAACTTTGACCAACTTGGCACAACATTAGGTTATACCCAAGGGCAGGATGAAATGTTCCCTATTCTCTGTCTTCATGAACTTTTCTCTCTTATTCAATGCACCAAAAATATCATGCAGACTGCATTTCAAAACCATAATGAGGGGAACGGTTAGTTCAGTTCACTGTTTTCTGACCTTGTTGTTTTGTAGGGAGATGTTGCTCACTCACTGGGTTTGAGCCATAGAGTCCACGTTATCAACTCCGCCATAATCAATTTTGAGAGTTTGGTGCCCGTCACAAACCAAGAGATCCAGGCTGAAGATATCCTGTTTGATGGGGTCCATGTGCGTGTATACCACCCTCCCGGACGGGAAGAAAAGCTGAGGAGAGCAGTTATGTTTATCCATGGAGGTGGATGGGCCTTGTGTGCTCCAAGTATGTCGAAGTATTTCCTTATTAACCATTATAAATGTTTCTTGATGAATCAGGTTGCACGAAACCCGTCTGTCCTGCTTTGACATTCATGGGATTATGTGTGAGTTGTGTTTTCATGTGACTGCTTTATCTGCCTTCAGAGTTGGGGTCATATGACAGTCTCTGCAGACAAATGGCAGCTGATCTGGACGCTGTGGTTGTGACGGTGGAGTGAGTATTTACTCGCATTTAGATAGGAAGAGAAAAATTATCTATGGTTTTGACCAGTCACACTGAGTGTTCATTTTGTGCAGTTATCGCATGGCTCCTGATGTGCGCTTCCCTGTGCAGTATGACGAGTGTGTGCAGGCCGCTAAGCACTTCCTGAGGCCAGAAGTGCTGGCGCAGTACTCGGTCGACCCAGAGCGAGTGGCAGTGTGTGGGGACAGTGCTGGAGGGAACCTGGCCGCTGCAGTGGCTCAGCGGGTACACTTTCACTTTTCCCAATTACTGTGACTCCTTATGATGATGTCATTTCGTTTTTGTTTTTGCACACAAAACGTATTCTCTTTGCTTCAAAACATTGATGTTGAACCACTGTAGTCACATTGGCTATTTTAATGATGTCTTTACTACTTTTCTGAACCCTGAATGACAATAATTACATTGCATTCTATGGGGGATAAAAAAAAACATTGGATTTCATCAAAAATACCTTAATTTGTGTTCTGAAGATGAATGAAGGTCTGGAATGACATGACAGAAATTTCAATTTTGGGTGAACTAACCCTTTAAGCTTCGACAAAATTGACAAAAACACCACAAGTATCAAAACTGGGGTCCATAGTGCTTGTGCGCTTTATTTCACAATGTCCAAAGACGTACGATATCTTTGCATAAGAAAATGATCTAATCTGTTACCGAATCAGGGGCCGTATTCACAAAACATCTTAAGGCTAAAAGTAGCTCCTAACTTGCCGATTTAGGAGAAACTCTTAAAAATAATGGGCGTGTCAGTCCTAATTTTAGGAGTCCTAAATTTTTGCTCTAAGATTATTTCACAAAGCATTTTAGCGCTAAAACTAGCTCGTCTGTGAAAAGTTAGGAGTAGTCAAGAGGACTCCTAAGTCTCTAAGACCAAATCACAAACAGTCCTAATCCACCCAAAGACACTGGGTGCTGAACCTTTTCTTCATAAATGCAATACATTTTGTTTATAGATTTTAATCTACAATGAGATGCCAAAAATAAATCTTTAAAAAATAAATAAATATTGTCTGATTACCTGTGGCAAAGGTTTTTTTATATATATATATATATATAATAAGCATTTTTGGTGTGCTGTCCAAGGGGATCGAGGGCTCAGAGCATGGAATTAAGCCCAAACTCAAAGTTATCTCCGTATCCCCAGCCAAGAGTGAGGAGCGGGGTGGAGGAGAGATGTAGAAAACTGTCGAAGTAACTATAGGCGAGTCGGCTCTCGTCTGTGTATATATATTCCTCCTCTCGAGCTGATTAGAAAGACCGTTTGAGTGTTTTTCCTAAACTTTGTTTATAAAACATAATTTGTCGCTTGAATTCTGCATTCCCTTGAGATGCAGACATCCAAGAGGTGGACAGTTAACTGTATACTAGTTTAATTAGGGACACTTAGCCTACATTTTAAAACCTTTATGGCAACAATATGGCAACATTTTATTTTGACCATGGCAACATTTTTATTAAAAAATATTTATTTGAATAGGGCAACATTTGTATTTTAAAACCTTTATTTTAATATAGAAACATGACACCTCATGCTACAATATTTCTATTATTAAATCGCTGACTCCTCCCCGATCAGCCAATCACTGTGTGTTTACTCCATAGCAACGAGATCAACCCCGCCCTTACTCTTAGCTTAAAGGAACACTCCACTTTTTTTGAAAATAGGCTAATTTTCCAACTCCCCTAGAGTTAAACAGTTGAGTTTTACCGTTTCCGAATCCATTCAGCCGATCTCCGGTTCTGGGGGTACCACTTTTAGCATAGCTTAGCATAGTTCATTGAATCTGATTAGACCGTTAGCATCGCGCTTAAAAATGACCAAAGAATTTTGATATTTTTCCTATTTAAAACTTGACTCTTCTGTAGTTAAATCGCGTACTAATAACTAATACTTAATAAAAAGTTGTGATTTTCTAGGCTGATATGGCTAAGAACTATAATCTCATTCAGGCGTAATAATCAAGGAATTAACTACAGAAGAATCAAGTTTTAAATAGGAAAAATATCAAAACTCTTTGGTCATTTTTAAGCGCAATGCTAACGGTCTAATCAGATTCAATGAACTATGCTAAGCTATGCTAAAAGTGGTACCGCCAGAACCGGAGATCGGCTGAATGGATTCGAAAACGGTAAAACTCAACTGTTTAACTCTAGGGGAGTTGGAAAATGAGCCTATTTTCAAAAAAAGTGTTCCTTTAAGATTTCAGTCTATTCCTTAGTAAAAGTTTGTCTCAGCAGCTTTGTGAATAGGTTAAGAGAAAACTCTTAAAGGATTAGTTCACTTTTAAATAAACTTTGCCTGATAATTTTCTCACCCCCATGTCATCCAAGATGTTCATGTCTTTCTTTCTTCAGTTGAAAAGAAATTAAAGTTTTTGATGAAAACATTCCAGGATTTTTCTCCATATAGTAGACTTCAATGGGCACCAAACAGTTGAAGGTCAAAATTAGTTTCACTGCAGCTTCAAATTGTTCAACACGATCCCAGGTGAGAAATAAGGGTCTTATCTAGTGAAACCATTGCTCATTTTCTAAGTTTTAACCAGAAATGCTCATCTTGAACTAGCTCTCTTCTTCTTCTCCTCTCAAAGTATGAACTCATTTTTATATGCAATATGCTAGTGCAAGTATATAACAATTAGTTCAAACTTTGACCTGTGGAGGGCAGTAATACACTTAGCACTGTCTACACTGCTGGAATTCTAATAGAGGAGAAGAAGAAGAGAGCTAGTTCAAGATGAGCATTTCTGGTTAAAACTTATATAATTTTCAATTTTTTTTCAGAAAATGAGCGCTGGTTTCTCTAGATAAGACCCTTATTTCTCATCTGGGATCGTGTTGAACAATTTGAAGCTGCAGTGAAACGAATTTTGACCTTCAACTGTTTGGTGCCCATTGAAGTCTACTATATGGAGAAAAATCCTGGAATGCTTTCATCAAAAACTTTAATTTCTTTTCGACTGAAGAAAGAAAGACATGGACATCTTGGATGACATGGAGGTGAGTAAATTATCAGGAAAAGTTTATTTAAAAGTGGACTAATCCTTTAACTAAGAACTTTTACTGCTATTTAGTGGTAAGATAAAATGTTTTGTGAATACGGCCCCTGATTAGTGAAACAATTTTTTTTTGTTCAGTCAAGATATTTACTGAAAAGATTCAACTGAAAAGAGCGATTCAGACTTTTATCATAAAAGATATTGTCATAAAATATGACAATTTTGTCATAAGCACGACATAAACAGTCAAAATTATGGCAAGAAATTTCAATTTGTCATTATTATGACTTTATCTCATAATTTCGACTTGTCTCATAATTATGATAGTATCTCATAATTAACGCTGTATGATTTTGACTTTATAACATATCTCACAATTTCAACTAATAAGTGACGTATCAACATTTTGACTTGATTATGGCTTACTATCCCATAATTTCAACTTATGTTTTTTATGTGGTGGAAATGGGCTACATATAAGGGGACTTCAGAACAAATATTTTAGAATAGTATATTATTTTGAGGTGAACTATTGGAATTACAGTAATTACGACTTAATTCAGACTTAAAGCATTCCCGTCCTCGTAGAACTCGTAATTGCATCTTGTAAACTCACTTGACTTGTTCCACCTGACCGCTGCAGAATTTGGTGTTGATATTTTTGCCATAGAAACACATAATTCCGAGTCTGAGGATGTAAACAGCTCTGAGTAGAATGTCACGTGTTGTCATCTTGTACAACCCCAATTCCAGAAAAGGCCATTTTGCAAAATGTCCCAACTTTTCTGGATTTGGGTTGTAATTACGATATGGAGCGAATGCAGCAGCTCCCTTTCAAATGAATGATCTGTTGGAGCCTTAACCTCTAGTGTAATGTGGTTGCGGTAATCAACATGCATTTTTGTTTTCTCTCACTAGATTGGAATAGACAACAGTTCTTCTGTGAAATTCAAACTGCAGGTCTTGATATACCCAGTGCTCCAGGCGCTAGACTTCAATACAGCTTCCTATCAGCAGAACCAGAATGTTCCCATCCTGTATCGCACACTAATGGCCCGCTTCTGGTTGGAGTACTTAGACGGCGACCTTGCCCTCCTGCACTCCATTATAAAGAACAAACACACCGCCCAAGACCAAAACCAAAACCTTCTGTCCTTCAGTCGTTCAAAACTAAACTGGACCAATCTCCTCCCCAAACGACTGATAAAACATTATAAGCCTATTTTTCCGCTGACTGGCTCTCCTAAAATCTTAAAGGATTTACCAGCATTACTGGATGCCAGAGCCGCTCCGTTACTGGCGGAGGACGAGGTTTTGCGTATGACACCACGTGCTTATATTCTGACCGGTGAGCATGATGTTTTGAGGGATGATGGGATGATGTATGCCCGCAGGCTTGAGCTGGCAGGGGTCTCTGTCACTAATGACCATTACGAAGATGGTTTCCATGGCTGTGTGACCTTTGCTTTCTGGCCCTGCTACTTCTCTGTGGGAATAAGGGCAGTGCAGAATTATATTGCTTGGCTTGACGAACATTTATAGTTATTTGACTTAAATGTTCATTGGTACATATACAAGCAGACACATACCTATAGAGGATTTATACTGTAAATCAAGGAACTGTATTGTCTTTCAAATAATGACTAACACACTGTGTTCTTAAAAATTATGCACTAAGAACCGAATGACAAAGGAATTTCTCTTGAATATATATATACTAACATCATTAATATAAACAAGTATGTGCACATATTTCATTGTCAACAGTTAAAGTATTTGTCAGATTATTTTAAATTCAAATTCTGCTTACGTTTTTGTGCCTTTATCACCACCTACTGCATTCACAAATTGGAATTCATATATTACCATGCATTTCATAACATTTCTGCTAGACTTGCACTCCAAAGACCTGCAATTAATTTAATATTTCTACTGTGAAACACTGTGAATAAAGTAGGAACATGTATTAAAAATACTCTGCCTAGTTGCATTCAAAATTGTATAGTTATTCAAGAAAACATAACATTGTGGCGTTTCAAATATCTTCACATTCTTGAATAATGACTAGTAAAAACTGCCTTTAAATTTCCTGTTTTATGTTCCTTTATATATGTTGTAGTTCTATACCTTTTGGATAATTGTGCTAATCAAGAACCTCCTACATCCTACATGTATAGCAAACAATTATTAAAATATCAACATGAAAATATGTTGGATATAAGGATAATTTCATAATTTAAATATTAAACTGGAATGCTATTTATAGTAACAATGTTGCCCTCTAGCGGCTGAGATGGCGACGTACCGTTGCCAAAGTCTGAGTCAAATTAAAGGGTTAGTTCACCCAAAAATAATGTCATTTATTACTCACCCTCATGCCGATCCACACCCGTAAGACCTTCGTTCATCTTTGGAACACAAATTAAGATTTTTTGTTGAAATCCGATGGCTCAGTGAGGCCTGCATAGCCAGAAATGACATTTCTTCTCTCAAGATCCATAAAGGTACTAAAAACATATTTAAATCAGTTCATGTGAGTACAGTGGTTCAATATTAATATTATAAAGCGACAAGAATATTTTTGGAGCGCCAAAAAAACAAAATAAGTACTTACATAGTGAAGGCTGATTTCAAAACAATGCTTCAGGAAGGTTCGGAGCATAATGAATCAGCATGTCAAATCATGATTCGGATCGCGTGTCAAACTGCTTAATTCACGTGACTTTGGCGCTCCGAATCATGATTCGACACGATGATTCATAATGCTCCGATGCTTCCTGAAGCAGTGTTGAAATCTGCCATCACTATATAAGTCGTTATTTTGGTTTTTTTTGGCGCACCAAAAATATTCTTGTCACTTTGTAATATTAATATTGAACCACTGTACTCACATGAACTGATTAAAATATGTTTTTAGTATATTAAAGGATATTGATAGAGGAAATGTCATTGCTGTCTATGCAGACCTCACTGAGCCATCGGATTTCAACAAAAATATCTTAATTTGTGTTCCGGAGATTAATGAAGGTCTTACAGCTGTGGAACGACATGAGGGAGAGTAATAAATTTTCATTTTTGGGTGAACTAACCCTTTAAAGCTAGGCTTGCTAAAGGTCATAAACAAAATAGAAAATCATTTGTGTTGCATTAGAAAAAAAAAACACATTTAACACATGACACAACACAGTTTTGAAAAACAAGAAATAAAAAACTATAATTTATTTTTGTTGCTTTCTGCAATTTTCATTATTTCATTGTGGCAGTGAATAAACCAGCAATAATAAGAGGTTCTCCAGTAATTCAAAAAAAAAAATCAAACTAAAATCTGAGTTCAAGTAATGACCATTGAAAAGCAAAGGGAGGAATAAAACAACGCTACCAAACTATAAGGTTTGAAAATACAACACAATATCCCACTAAGATCCAAGACTCAACTAAGAAGATTTTCAATATTTGGTCAAAGCCCTACTGATAGTGTTTTCAAGCATATTTAAGTACACATATGAAGTAGAGTCTACCCTGCTTCATTATATAAGACATGAAACGGCGCAGTGTAACAGTAAAGATGTGTTCACTGACCTTTCTCAACACACATTTCTAGTTTTGGTCCCTAAAACAGGAATCACAACACAACTGCAAGACAAACACAACAAATCAAGATCAGAGTAAAGAGGCATCAATGGGTGCTAAAAGGTGCTCAGGCATACTTTTAAAGAACATAACATTTTGAAATACTCCTTTATAGTTTGCATCAAAACAAATAGGATGCCTTTGTGTGGGGAAAGGGTTTAAAAAAATGGTTCTCTATCATTTTTTTTCTCATATTGCTTTAAAAATATCACTGCCATGAATACATTCTCAGGTAACACACTGAACACTCTTACATTCACTTGTTTCAGAAATCTTTGTCGATTGTTCTATTGATGACGCAGCCAGCTCAGTCTGAACTAACAATGAACAATAGTGAGGATAAAATGAAGCTGGAGAAACAGCTGTCATGACATATTTGTGCTTCATTATCCTTATAAAACCAGACAAACATGGAAATTGAACGTCTTTCTTTCAAATTTTGAACATGACGAATAAAAAAAAGTGACACAGCACTACTTTCTGTTCAGAAAAATAAGGAACCATCTACTGAACAAAAAATAAAAATAATTAAATATCCTAAACTAAAGGGACACCCCAGTTCTATAAATGAGAGTCGTGGATGACACAGGAACTGATCACTACAGCAACCAGAAAAGGTGTCTAAACCCATTAACACTATTGGGACTAAGTGCTACATTTTCCACCATAAGCAAATGATTTTATCTGACGTTAAACAGACATTACAGATAGCTGTGAATAATTTTACCTTCAATTAATGTTTCGAAGCAATATACATATTTATATATATTTAAAAATAAATTTGAAAAGAAAAAAAAAAACAGAATGTAAACAAACGTTAATCCTTGAATAGCTTTGGGACAGTTTATAATGTGCCATACGTGTTAGCAAACAAATGTATCACGAATAACGTTGAAATTCATTTTAAAGTTTGGGTCATTGAACATTTAAAGAAAAAGAACGTTTATCAGATCCTTAGTTCATTGTGACTATAACAGTCATGCAGAAGCATACAGTTCCTTCAAAATAAAAACAAAATATGCCATAACGCTCAGCTTCACAGTAACTTTCTATTACAGCAGTGTGTGCGTGTGTTTGACGGTAGAGGTTGAACATGAAAAACTACAGACAAGAGTTTTGGCAAACCATTTCTGTTCGAATCGACCACGGCTAAGAGAGATGTCAGTAGCAGGACAGCTATCAACAGTCAAAATGCATCTCGAGAGCATCTTCAAAACTCTGGTCCTCATCGGCGCTGGACGAGAGGAAAGAGGCCATAGGCGAGCCGGCGGACAGGCTGAGGACCCCGGCAGCGTTCGTGCCAGCGTTTCTGACCGAAATACTGGTGAGGTTGATGCCAAGAGTGAGCCTGGTCTGCTCCAGGGCTTTTTCAGGCACGGCAAAAGCCTCCAGTTTCTTCTCGCCGTTGGCCATGTACGAGTTCTGGCAGCCCCTGCAGATGCAGTCCAAACAGGCCTTACGGTTGGAGTAGCAGGGGCACCTTTGACCCCTGCAGGTAAGAACACTTGGATTCTGGGTGGCTCGCCCACACTTGCAGCCTTTTTTCTCTTGCGTCTTTTTGTATACGACTTTAGGAGGCTGGCTTGGTAACACGCTAGCCGAGAGCAGCCTGTCCTTCGCCTTGCCCTTCGCCTTCGGGACGGCCACTTTAGACTTGGCCTGAACTTTCTTATTAGCAAGGTCTGTGTTTATCTGAATATTTTTAGTTGAATCCAACACGGCCCTGTTGACCTTCAAAACGCCTCCGTTAGTGACCACGACAGCAGGCGGTGAGGGTGCTTTCGGTTCAAATGCTGTTTTCGGTGGAGCTGTGGCCGCTACCGATGGCCCCTGGATGAGGCTGGTGATGGGCAGAGGTTGGAGCATCTCGCTGTCACTCTCAGAGCGAGAGCGCTTTCGGCTCAGGCGCGCTTTTCTGTGGGCTGCGGCGAGGCACGTCAGGCCCGTCTGAGGCTGTGGCGGCTGTCCGCTGGTTTGGGACTGTAATGAGTGCTGACAGAGCTCTGCTGTTGATTTAGTCTGTTCACATGAAACCTCCTTGTTCATAATGTCAGATTTTAGGTCCTCTAAGATACTTGAGTTCTCTGCACTGAAGTGCACCGAGTCGGTGCCAACTTTGCACATTGCATCGTTAACGGTGACAGTACCCATGTGTAGTTCCGAGTTAGATCTCAGAGGTTCGTCAGCAATGACAGGCTTGGGGGTCTCTAGTTCTTCTGGGATCTGCTCAGAGGGTTTGTCCAGATCGCTCGGCTTGACTTCAGCAGAGTTTTCTGAGGAGTCTGTCTCCATTTTGAGATGAGGAACATCTAAAGTGTCTTTGACAGAACTGATCTCTTCATGTTCCTGATTCACCCCCAACACCTCTTCCAGCATCTTCTTGACCTCAGGGTAACCTTTGACCCCCAAGGCACTCTGCTCTGTCATGACGCACATTGAGACACACTCGCAGAGACTCCTGTAGCAGTCGATCAGAATCTGGAGCTGATTATTC
Source organism: Chanodichthys erythropterus (assembly GCF_024489055.1). Lineage (NCBI taxonomy): Eukaryota > Metazoa > Chordata > Actinopteri > Cypriniformes > Xenocyprididae > Chanodichthys > Chanodichthys erythropterus. Next base: position 27,636,708 of record NC_090236.1, on the reverse strand, counting down.
TCCTCAAATTGCTCATAGTCTTTACACCAGCTGCAGGATGGCTTCAATAACATTTTCTTGCCTTTACAACCCTTGCAAACACAGTGCTGGCAAGAGGAATTTTTTGGAGCAAGTGGCTCCTGAAGCAAATTTCCTAGATGGAAAGCAAACAATAGATTAATTTAAAACAATTAACATAACAAAATAACATCATGTAATATTCTGTTCTACAGAGTGCAACAGATGGGTTATGCAAGTAAAAATCCCATTCATTTTCTACACAGAGAAATGGATTTTTAATGATAACTTAAAGACAGACCTAATTGATGGTAAATGCTTTTGTTGAAGCCATTGGACCACATTATTTCGATTTATTTTTTATACCTTATCATTTTGGTATACCTATCATTGTAAAAAAAAAAAAAAAAAAAAAAAAAAAAACTACATCACCCACGATTCTGCAAAGAATCAAACCCATCAGAATCAAAACAAGCAAATTGTTTCAAAAGAATGCTTTTGCACCCCCAACTCCAATGAAGCACCATGAATGACATGTCAGTCTCCCTACACTCTGAAGCTACTTAAATATTTGTATGCATATTTTGCAATATCAGTTAAATCTATCTATAGTCCAAATGAATCACTAAATGAGATAATCGATTTAAAAAACAATGGGGAAAATATATATTTTATATATAGTAGTCAACATCTGAAGTGGATCAAAAAAGTTCAAAGTTGTTCTAAGAAGAAGGTTTTAGGGCAACTCTGATGAAAGGTTTTGATCCACTTCAAATGTTGACTACTATAATAATAAATAATAATAATAAAATATATATATATATATATATATATATATATATATATATATATATATATATATATATATATACACACATATATATATAAATAATAAACTAATTTAATAGTTGTATATTTCTCCATTGTTTTAATTTGATTATATCATTTGCAGTGATTCATGGGAATATAGTTATTTCCTTCATTAAAGAAGTATACAGTCATGAACCTATTTGCTTTAAATTAAAGTTTGTAATGTTATTCACCTCTCAGCTGGTTGGTTTGGTTCATGACCTATACCTCTTTAAAATAACTTTAAAACTCCAAATGGGAAACTAAATGGGACATTTAAATAATAAACCAAGTGGTGCTCACTGCAGAGCCAAATGAAGTCCAGCTCCCCCTCTCTGGAAGTCATGGGTGGACCTAGTCCAGCCCCACATCTGTGGATGTAATGGGTGGAGGGATGGAGTTATGGGTAGGGTTAGGTGTGGTTGGACCTTCTAGCCCCGCTCAATACGCCCAAATTACATCTAGAGAGGGGGGGCTTGACTTCACGCTCCACCCATGGCTCTGCACTGAGCAGTCTCTCAAGGCGGCTGCTGAAAAAGCGGGCGGACACTGTTGTAGCAGATAGTTCCGTTCCTGGATGCTTTTCGTTAACAACATTGTTAACACGGACTAGTGGAAGAACGCGACTCAATTTGCTTATTAAATAACGTTTGAATGAAAATTGTGTTTTAAATACTTATTTAGTAACCGTTTAATAAAAGCAATAGCACTCGAGGCTGTGCTGTAGCCTATCGTGAACATATTAACGTCTACTTTGCTGCGCGTAATGCCTAGCAAAGCCATTTAGCCGTGACTATATTCAAAACATAGCACGGTCTCTCGTACATTGCTTAGTTTAAAAGGTACTCACCACACACCAGGCAGGATAGGGAGTCTCTAAAGAAAGGCAGGACGTTAAACAGCCCTCCGTATGTCTCCGGATCCTTCGGGTCGCACTGCAGAAGAGAGCGACACGCCGACACGTACAGCGCGGTGGCGTTTACCGGGTTCATCTCAGCGACTTCAGTCAATAGCAGGACACGAGGAGCGGGCTGATCAGCTACTGAGAGAGACTGTTGATCAGACTCCCAACGCAGAATAACTGTGAGAACACAATTAACCAGGCTTGACCCAACGCCTCAAACAAAGAGTGTGATTTGACATGACTCGCAAGCAGATGAACGGCTTTGAGTCGTCTGCTTGTTAACATGTCAGTGACTAGAAGATCCTCCAGAGACGGTCAGCTCGATGAAAATAAGATGCTGTAAGCGATGTATGGCACAGACTATAGCCTGCCTTCCATGAGTGTCAGGTCCCGATTAATGTTACTTCAACATGAAGAGCGCTGCACTTTTGTGATAAAGCACACAGAGGTGAAGGACTGGGCGATAAACAGCATTTTAGGGAGAAGCATAACAGGCCCGAGGCGTACTGTCGGCGGCACGAGCTCTGCGGATAATCCCTCCACAAATAACAAAAGGAAAAACAGAAGAAAGAAAAAAATCCGTTGAACAAAAAGTATAATCCTTGAAAATTTTCACAAGCACAGGGGTTATTTACAGTTCAACTTAACAGACCACACAGTTTGCTTGGTTGCTAGTTCGCTAGCTAGCTAATATTGTCTGCACTTTTCTTCGTGTTGTTGATTATAAGAGCTTTTCTCTCATTAACTAGTGCGATAGCCTTCCGTTTGAGCGATATGTTTATATAGCATTCGACTGAATTCCCTACCCTTCAAAATATTCACACACATTAGCCTTTGCTAAGAGCCAGTTTCGTTGCTTATTATTCCTCTGTTAACTTTTGCATCCTGAGACTGAGAGGAACAACACCAAACAAGAGTAAAAGAGCGCCTGGAATTAAACACGAGCTCCAGTGATTACTGCCCCCTAGTGTGAGACTGTGTAAATCACACGCTACTATAAGCAGAGGCTCGGTGGTGGAGGCCCGGTTACACGCCGAGATTACTTTATGTTAAATGCCATAACATTGAGTTTTAATCAATAAAAATAACTTCCTAATGATATTGTCAATGTCCTTTATTTGTTTATTCTGCCTGTACGCCTCTCACTTCTTTTTAGTATTAATGTGGCTTTTGGACTAAGTACTAGTAATCCTCCTGGGACCAAGCAATAGACTTTTGTCCTCTTGTCTCTCTCCTTTTGTCATCATACATGTCACAGTTTTAAGTCTGGATGTCCTTCAAGGCTTTGCATTCAGAGCTTTGCATAGAAACCACATTTTTTAGAGGTTTCGCCATGACAACAACAACAACTCCTTGGTCTTTAAATATGACTGAAAATCAAAAATAGCACTCTTATGGAAAATGATAATATTTTGTAATTATCTTTTAGATCGGATTAATTTTCAAATTGAAAACTTAAATCATGATCATCAGGCATTTTAGGAGATATAACAAGTCAATAGGGAAAGAAATTATATAGCAATATTCCTTTAAATTATTAGAAATTATTGTGAAAATTTTGCAATTATTACTCCCATTATTACGCTTCTTTTTTCATTGCATGTTGCTCCAAGAACACATTAATATGCAAATTAGATACAGTGTATTGATGCATTGTATTGAATGGGAAAATCCATGCATTCAAAATGCATGCACTCCATACATTAAAATGGTATATCGATTCATTCTATTCTATCTTTCATAACATAGTTGAGAATCATCTTTATACAAATTATGGTAAAAGAAAATCCGGAAGCCTAAAAAGTGATTGGTGATTTAATAATTGTTTTTGCCTATACATGTCATTTCATGTCATGTTATTTTTTTTAAACAAATTAGTCCTGTGTCCACTACAGAGGACATAGCATAACATATGAATAAAATATAATTTTTCAAAAATGTTTTTTTTTTTTTTTTTAATGTTTCTTATGCTCTAAACAATGTAATGACGTGAAAAAATACTAAAATACCTTTTTTCCCCCTAGGTCTCAGGAGGATATATATTATTCATATAAAAAGTTATTATTGTGAACAGCGAATAAAAACAATAATAACACTCTAACATATTATGTAAAAGAAATATATTACGGTATCTTCTTTAAAATTATTATTTAATGAGGAATGAGGATCATCAAATGCTCATCAAGAAAAAAATTGAAAATCATTCTAATATGCCTATTTGCTGCTCAAGAAACATTTATTATTATTATCAACGCTGAAAACAGTTGTGTACCATTTTTTTCAGGATTATTTGATGAATAAAAAAGAACAGCATTTATCTGAAATATAAAACTTTTTCAACATTATGAATGTCTATACTGTCACTTTTGATCAATTTAATGCATACTTGCTAAATAAAAGTATTAATTTGTTGAAAACAAAAAATTGATTTTGAACGGTAGTGATAATGTTACAAAAGTTTTCTAAAAATTCAGCCTGGCCAACACAGAAATAAATTGCATTTTAAAATATATTCAAATAGAAAATAGTTATTATAAATTGTAAAAATATTTAACAATATATTTCACAATATTATCTGTATTTTGGATCAAATAAATGAAGCCTTGGTGAGCAGAAGAGACTTTTTTTTAAAACATGCGATTCTCACAACAGCTTGGGAATTGTAGTTTATCATTGTTGACATTAATATGGACTACATCTATCAAGTTCGCCTACAAACGCACATCTCTGCTGTGATTGGTTCACTCACTCACGCCCTCTTAGCTAACCGAGTAGGCGCTTGTTGGTGATTGGCTGAGGACACCGACAGGGTTTCGACATCATCTGTGTCCTCAGTGTAGCAGCGATGGCGACGTACACGTTAATGCGGAGTAGCCTGGGACTCTTACATGGCCTAAAATGTTCTTTTAAAAGTGTAGGTCAGATTCCGTACGGGGCAGTTACCCAGTCGAGAGTACTGCAAAATGCAAGGTGCTATTCTATTAGCCATGTGTCTGTACAGGAGAGAATTGAGAAGAAACGAAAGGCAGCGCTTACAGGGGGAGGACAGCTGAGGATAGCTGCACAGCACAAAAGGGTAAGTTAAGAAAACTTACTGCAGAATTAATGCAGTTGACATAAGTGAAAGCACAACAGTCCGAGAAGAGCTGCGAAATGCCTGTGCGCAGGGTAAACTGACAGCGCGCGAGAGAGTGGAGCTCTTGCTGGACCCGGACTCGTTCGTGGAGTATGACATGTTTGTGGAGCATCGCTGTTCTGACTTTGGCATGGAGGCAGATCATAATAAGGTATGTCACCTCCACCTCTCAGCTCACTGAATGCAGAAATATTCCCATTGTGCATGTCATGAGTTATGTGTGAGTGCAGAGGGAACATTGTGTCTATTGCAGTTTAAAGGATTAGTTCACTTTCAAATTAAAATGTCCTTATAATTTACTCACCCCCATGTCATCCTAGATGTTTATGTCTTTCTTTCTTCAGTCGAAAAGAAATTAAGGTTTTGGTTAAAATATTCCAGGATTTTTCTCCACATAGTGGACTTCAATGGAGCCCAAATGGTTGAAGGTCAAAAATACAGTTTCAGTGCAGCTTCAAAGCGTTCTACACGATCCCAGACGAGAAATAAGGGTTTTATCTAGAGAAACCATTGCTCATTTTCTAAAAAAAAAAATTTTAACCATAGATGCTCATCTTGAACCAGCTCTGTTCTTCTTCTCCTCTATTTGAATTCCAGCAGTGTAGACACTGCTAAGTGTATTACTGCCCTCCACAGGTCAAAGTTTGAACTAAATTGTCATATACAATATGCTAGTGCAAGTATATAACAATTAGTTCAACCTTTAACCGTTTGGGCTCCATTGAAGTCCACTATAAGGAGAAAAATCCTGGAATGTTTACACCAAAAACCTTAATTTCTTTTCAACTGAAGAAAGAAGGACATGGACATCTTGGATGACATGGAGGCGGGTGAGTAAATTATAAGGAAATTTTAATTTGAAAGTGAACTAATCCTTTAAGGTCATTCTGTGAAACGGACAGTTTGGCAGATATTTTGAAAGATTTTAAAAGACTTTAAACCCCCTGTTAACCAAATAAAGTGTTTTAAGTTAGTGGTTCTCAATTAGAGGTCCCACAATACTAAAACTATTTAGTATTAATATAATATTAATTAAAATATTACTCAAATTTAAATGCTACACTACAAAAAGATGTATGACAGTAAACTATTTTATTTATATTTTTAATATAAATATAATATTTTTATTATTGTCTTGTACAAAGTGGGGTTTAAGTGTTAGTTTCCAACAAATATACCTATAATAAAAACAAAAGGTTAGCTTTTATTGTTATGCAGATTTTAAAACATTTGAAATAATATATACACTACCGGTCAAAAGTTTTTGAATGGTTAGATTTTTTTTAATGTTTTAAAAGAAGTCTCTTCTGCTCGCCAAGGCTTCATTTATTTGATCCAAAATACAGCTTATATTGTGAAATATTTTTACAATTTAAAATAACTGCTTTCTATTTGAATATATTTTAAAATGCAATTTATTTCTGTGTTGGCAAAGCTGAATTTTTAGAAAGCTTTTGTAACATTATCACTACTGTTAAAAAGTTTGGGGTCAGTAAGAGTTTTTTGTTTGTTTTTTTTGGAAAGAAATTTTAAGAAATGAAATTTTATTCAGCAAGGAGGCATTAAATTGATCAAAAGTAACCAGTATAGACATTTATAATGTTGCAAAAGCTTTATATTTCAGATAAATGCTGTTCTTTTGAACTTTCTATTAATCAAATAATCCTGAAAAAAAGGTACACAACTGTTTTCAGGGTTGTTGATAATAATAATAAATGTTTCTTGAGCAGCAAATTAGCATTAGAATGATTTCTGAAGGATCATGTGACACTGAAGACTGGAGTAATGATGCTGAAAATTCAGCGTTGCCATCATGGGAGTGAATTACTTTTTAAAATATATTCAAATAGAAAAGAGTTATATTTAAATTGGAAAAATATTTCACAATATTACTGTTTTTCTGTATTTTGGATCAAATAAATGAAGCAGAAGAGACTTCTTTTATAAACATTTAAAAAATCTTACTGTTCAAAATCTTTTGACTAGTAGTGTATATATATATATATATTATAATAATAATAATATTATATTATATATTATTATTAAGTCTCTTATGCTCATTAAGGCTGCTTTTATTACATAATAAATACAGAAAAAAACAATAATATTGTGAAATATTATTACAATTTTTAAAATTATGGTTTTCTATTTTAATATACTTTAAAATATAATTTATTTCTGTGATGCAAAGCGGAATTGTCAGCATCATTACTCCAGTCTTCAATGTCACATGATCCGTCAGAAATCATTCTAATATGCTGATTTATTATCAATGTTGGAAATCAATGTTGCTGCTTAATATTATTCTATAACCTGTGATACTTTTTCAGGATTCTTTGATGAATAAAAACTTAAAACATATCAGCATTTATTTAAAATATAAATCTTTTGTAACAATATACCCTACCGTTCAAAAGTTTGGGGTCAGTAATTGTTTTTTCTTTTTTTTCTTTTTTTGAAAGAAATTAATACTTTTATTCAGCAGCACGGATGTAAAAAAAAAAAAAAAGTGATAGTAAAGATTTATATTTTTAACCTTTTTATTCATCAATGAATCCTGAAAAAGTATCACAGGTTCCAAAAAAATATTAAGCAACACAACTGTTTTCAACATTGATAATAACTGAATATAAAATCAGCATATTAGAATGATAGCTGAAGGATCATGTGACACTGAAGACTGGAGTAATGATGCTGAAAATACAGCTTTGATCACAGGAATAAATTAAATTTTAAAGTATATTAAAATAGAAAACCATAATTTTAAATTGTAAATTTCACAATATTATTGTTTTTTTCTGTATTTATTATGAAATGAGCATAAGAGACATGGTTCAAAAACATTAAAAATAATAATGTTTCCAAACTTTTGACTAGTAGTGTGTAGAAGAGATTTGATAACGATCAATTTTCTTGATGTAAGAAGATACAATTAAGTGGATAATGAATTTTTAGTTGATTTTGACGTCTATAAGAACACGTAAAATGTTAGCATCATTCATTGTTATTTTTTAACACTTGTAGATGAGGGATCTAAAAGTTCATGATTTTCCTTGTCTTGTCTGTGTTTTCAGTATCCAGGAGACAGTGTAGTGACTGGACAGGGAAGGATCAATGGCAGACTGGTCTATGTTTTCAGCCAGGTATGATACTTGCTTTCGAACATAAGTTTGCAATATTAAAATATTTTTATATTCATATTTCCATTCTCTTGTCATGAGTGAAATGCTCCTCTGTACTCAGGACTTCACCGTGTTCGGAGGCAGTTTATCAGGAGCTCATGCTCAGAAGGTCTGCAAGGTGAGACTGGTTGATGAGCATGTGTTGGATCTGACTAAAGTCTTAAAATAAACGCACAGGCATAATAATGTCAAACAGTAAAATCACTGCAATTTAATTCTTAGATCATGGACCAGGCAATGATGGTTGGAGCCCCAGTAATCGGTCTCAATGACTCCGGTGGAGCCCGCATTCAGGAAGGCGTCGAGTCCCTTGCAGGATATGCTGATATATTCTTGGTAAGCTAAATGTCTTAACACAGTTATTTATTTGATATATACAATACTATTCAAAAGTTTGTGATTGATAATATTTTTTAATGTTCTCTTATGCTCACCAAGGTTGCATATACAGTATTTGAGCAAAAATACAGTAAAATTGTGAAATATTACATATATTAAAGTGTAATTTATTCCTGTGATGGCAAAGCTGATTTTTCAGCATCATTACTCCAGTCTTCAGTGTCACATGATCCTTCAGAAATCATTCTAATATGCTGATTTGCTGCTCAAGAAACATTTCATATTATGATAAATGTCAAAAACAATATAATATTTCTGTGGAAACCATGATTTTTTTTTTTTTTTTTTTTTTTCAGGATTTTTTGATGAATAGAAAATTCAAAATAACTGTTTATTTGAAATGGAAATTTTTGTAACATTATAAATGTATTTACTGTCACTTTTGATCAATTTAATGCATCCTTGCTAAATAAAAGTATTAATTTCTTACATACATACTAACTCTGGACAATTGCATTTGTTCTTCAGCGGAACGTGATGGCCTCAGGTGTAGTCCCTCAAATCTCTCTCATCATGGGCCCGTGTGCAGGTGGTGCCGTCTATTCACCTGCTCTGACAGATTTTACCTTCATGGTAAAGGTAAGAAATGAAAAGTTAAGAGTATAGAATGCATATTGTATTTGAAATCGGGTTTCTAGTGTGTATTTTAATTTTAGAATCAGGTCCTGGCTGGCACTTTTTTTCATGAAATGTTTTTCAGCTGGTATACATCTTTAACCTGTCTTTGCAGGATACCTCATACCTTTTTATCACAGGCCCAGATGTGGTAAAATCTGTAACAAACGAGGATGTTACCCAGGAGGAGCTGGGTGGAGCAAAAACCCACACCGCTGTGTCGGGTAGGTCTATCGATTTACCCTGTGCATACATCTGAATGTGTTTTATGAAAGTGTTTTTGCCGTATGAACAGTTTTTGTTCTCTAAAGATCTTATTGTTTTCTTTCAGGTGTTGCTCATCGGGCCTTTGAGAATGACGTTGATGCCCTTCTGAACTTGCGAGACTTTTTCAACTTTCTCCCACTGAGCAACAAAGATCCAGCTCCAGTCATTGAGTGCCATGATCCTCGGTGAGAAACCGTTTTAGTACTTTTTTTTTCTCTTTATCAGTCAACTTATCTTGACCAGTGTTATCATTGCAATTTATTTTCCTCAGTGACCGACTGGTTCCTGGTTTGGACACTGTCGTTCCTTTTGAAACCACAAAAGCCTATGACATGCTGGACATTGTTCATGGTGTATGTGCATCTTTAGTGAACGAACAGTTAAAATAGTCATGCATAAACTCATCAGGGAGTGCTTATTATTGTCATTTCACTCTTACAGATAGTAGATGAGAGAGAATTCTTTGAGATTATGCCCAACTACGCCAAAAATATTGTGGTGGGATTTGCCAGGATGAATGGTCGGACTGTAGGCATAGTAGGAAACCAGCCAAAAGTGGCTTCTGGTGGGTGATTATTTTATTTTATTTTATTTTATTTTATTTTATTTTATTTTATTTTATTTTATTTTATTTTATTTTATTTTATTTTATTTTATTTTATTTTATTTTATTTTATTTTATTTTATTTTTAAAAAAATAAAATTCAGTTTTACCATCACAGGAATAAATTACATTTTAAATTGTATTACAAGCAGTTATTTGAAATTGTAATAATATTTCACAATATTACTGTTTTACTACATTTTTGATGAAATAAACGCAGTGAGCATAAGAGACTTCTTTCAAAAGCATTTTAAAAAATCACCCAAACTTTTAAACAGAAGCAGATATTATATGTAAAATATTTGTATAACATAAAAATTTATTATACACTTGACACATTTTTTATGTCCTTTTCTTTTTTTAATATATTTTAGGCTGTTTGGACATAAATTCATCTGTTAAAGGGGCTCGCTTTGTTCGTTTCTGTGACGCCTTCAACATTCCCATCATCACATTTGTGGATGTGCCTGGATTCCTGCCAGGTGTCTGGAGACTTGCATTATCCTAAACTTTGCTGTTTTTTCTAAATCATTTTACCCTGATTTGCCAACATGCATTTCTCTTTTTAAATAACATACTGACAGAATGTTCTTTTTCCACAGGCACAGCTCAAGAGTACGGGGGCA